>NW_022196913.1:31804448-31840476 GCF_008632895.1 Mastomys coucha
TTGTTTTTTGGAGGGGAAACTGGGAATGGAGAAATTCGCATGTAAATAAAGAAAATATCTAAACTAAAAAAATATGGATTTAAGAGATATCTATAGAACATATCATCCTAAAACAAATATATATATTTGTTCTAATGAAGGTATATATATATATATATATATATATATATATATATATATATATCTTCTTCTCAGCACCTCATGGTATATTCTCCAAAATTGATGATATAGTTGGTCACAAAACAGATTTCAACAGATACAAGAAAATTGAAGTAATCTATGCATCCTATCAGGACAACATGGGCTAAGAATGGTCTTCAATAACAGCAAAAACAATGGACGGCCCATATACACAGGGATGCTAAACAATGTTCTACTCAACGACAACTTGTTCAAGGAATAAATAAAGAAAGAAATTAAAGGCTTAACACTCAATAAGTTTGACTCCAGAGAATGAAATAACCCTATTAAAAATGGGTTTAGGGCTAAACAAAGAATTTTCAACTGAGGAATACTGAATGCCTGAGAAGCACCTAAATGTTCAATATCCTTAGTCATCAGGGAAATGCAAATCAAACAACCCTGACATTCCACCTCACACCAGTCAGAATGGCTAAGATTGAAAACTCAGGTGACAGCAGATGCTGGTAAGGTTGTGGAGAAAGAGGAACACTCCTGCATTGCTGGTGGGATTGCAAGCTGGTACAACCACTCTGAAAACCAGTTTGGCACTTCCTCAGGAAACTGGACATAGTACCACCTGAGGACCCAGCAATACCACTCCTGGGCATATACCCAGAAGATGCTCCAACGTGTAATAAGGACACATGTTCCATTATGTTCATAGCAGCCTTATTTATAATAGCCAGAAGCTGGAAACAACCCAGATATTCCTCAACAGAGGACTGGATATAGAAAATGTGATACATCTATACAATGGAGTATTACTCAGCTTTTAAAAACAAATTGGTCAAGAAAGAAATATATAAAGAAATTAATGATTTTTTCAGATTATTTTCATTTAATAAAAATAAAGGCACAACCTAATAAAACTTATGGGACACAATGAGAACAGTGCTAATGAGGACAACTAAGAGATCTAAGTGCCTCCAAAAAGGCACTGGATAGAGCATACTAGCAGCTTGACAGCACATCTGAAAATTCTAGAACAAAAAGAAGCAAACACACCCAAGAGGAGTAGACAGCATTAAAGACTTAAACTCAGGCTTGAAATCAACCAAGTAGAAACCAAAAGAACTTCACAAAGAATCAACAAAACCATAAGCTTGTTCTTTGAGAAAAATAACAAGGTAGAGAAACTCTTAGCCAGATTAACCAGAGGGTACAGTGACAGTATCTACATTAACAAAAGCCAAAGTAACAAGGGAGACATAACAACAGAAAACAAGGAAATTCAAAGAATCATCAGATCCTACTACAAAAGCCTATACACAATAAAACTGGAAAATATGGATGAAGTGGACAATTTTCTGGACAGATACCAGGTGCCAAAATTAAAAGAGGATCAGATAAACTATCTAAATAGTCCCATAACCCCTAAAGTAATAGATGCAGTCATTAAAAGCCTCCCAACCAAAAAAATTCCAGGACCAGATAGCTTCAGTACAGAATTGTATCAGACCTTCAAAGAAGATCTAATACCAAAACTCATAAAACTATCCCACAAAATAGAAACTAAACAAAATGAACACTAACCAATTTTTTCTATGAAGCCACAATTACCCTTGTACCTAAACAACACGAAGACCCAACAAAGAATGAGAATATCAAATCAATTTACCTTATGAATATTTATGAAAACAATATTCAATAATATTCTCACAAACCAAATCCAAGAACACGTCAAACAATCATCCATCATGATCGAGTAGGCTTCATTCCAGGGATGCAGAGATGGTTCCATATTTGGAAATCCATTAATGTAACCCACTATATTAAAAAACTCAAAGAAAAAACCACATGACTATCACATTAGATGCCAAGAATGCATTTAACAAAATTCCATACCCCTTCAGGTTAAAGTCTTGGAAAGATCAGGAATTCAAGGCCCATAACTAAAAACAATATACAGCAAACCAGTAGCCAATATAAAACTAAATGGAGAGAAACTTGAAGCAATCTCAATAAAATCAGGAACTAGGTAAGGCTGCCCTCTATCTCCCTACCTATTCAATATAGTCCTAGCCTGAGGAATTAGACAACAAAAGGAGGTCAAAGGGATACAAATTGGAAAGGAAGAAGTCAAATTATCACTATTTGCAGATGATATGATTGTATACTTAAGTGACCCCAAAAATTTAACCAGAGAATTCCTAAACCTGATAAACAGCTTCAGGAAAGTGGCTGGATATAAAATTAACTCATACAAATCAGTGGCCTTCCTCTACACAAAGGATAAACGGGCTGAGAAAGAAATAAGGGAAACAACACCTTTCACAATATTCACAAACAATATAAAATACCTTGGTGTGATTCTAACCAAGCAAGGGAAAGATCTGTATGACAAGAACTTCAAGTCTATGAAGAAACAAATCAAAGGAGTTCTCAAAAAATAGAAAGACCTTCCATGCTCATACATTGGCAGGACTAATATAGTAAAAATAACCATCTTGCCTAAAGCAGTATACATATCAATGCAATCCCCATCAAAATTCCTACTCAATCCTTCACTGAGTTAGTGAGAGCAATTTGCAAATTCATTTGGAATAACAAAAAAGCCAGGATAGCAAAAACTATTCTTAACAATAAAAGAGATTCTAGGGAAATCACCATCCCTGACCTCAAGCTATAATACAGAATAATAGTGACAAAAACTTTATGATATTGTTTCAGAGACAGGCAGAAAGATCAGTGGAACAGAATTGAAAACCCAGAAATGAACCCACACACCTATGGTCATTTGATCCTTGACAAAGGAGCTAAAATCATACAGTAGAAAAAAGACAGCATTTTCAACAAATGATGCTGGTTCAACAGGAGGGCAGTATGTAGAATATAAATCGTTACTTTCTTAAGTCCCTGTACAAAGCTCAAGTTCAAGTGGATCAAGGACCTCCACATAAAAGCAGATACACTGAAACTAATAGAAGAGAAATTGGGGAAGAACTTCAAATACCTGGCCACAGGAGAACATTTCCTGAACAGAACAGGAATGGCTAGGCTCTATGATCAAGAATTGACAAATGGGATCTCATAAAATTGCAAAGCTTCTGTAAGGTAAAGGACACTATCAATAGGGCAAAACGGCAACCAACAGACTAGGAAAAGATCTTTATCAATCTTGTATCTGATAGAGGTATAATATCCAATATATACAAAGAACTCAAGAAATTAGCCTCCAGAACATCCTATTAAAAATGGGGTACAATGCTAAAGAAAGAATTTTCATCTGAGGAATATCGAATGGCTGAGGAGCACCTAAAATTTTTTTCAAAGTATTTAGTCATCAGAGAAATGCAACTTAAAACCACCCTGAGATTCACCCTCACACCAGTCAGAATGGCTAAGATCAAAAACTCAGGTGTCAGCAGATACTGTCAAGTATGTAGATAAAAAGGAACGCTCCAGCTGGGCGTGGTGGCTCATGTCTTTAGTCCCAGCACTTGGGAGGCAGAGGCAGGAGGATTTCTGAGTTCAAGGCCAGCCTGGTCTACAGAGTTCTGGGACAGCCAGGGCTACACAGAGAAACTATGTCTCGGGGGGCGGGGGGAGGAGCACTCCTCCATTGTTGGTGGGGCTACAAGCTGATACTCTTGAAGTCAGTCTGGTGGTTCCTCAGGAAATTGGATATAATATTACCTGAAGACCCAGCTATATCACTCCCGGGCATATAACTAAAAGATGCTCTAACATATAACAAGGACACATACTCTACTATGTTCATAGCAGTCTTATTTATAATAGCCAGAAGCTGGAAAGAACCCAGATGTTCTTCAACAAAGAAATGGATACAGAAAATGTAGTTCATTTACACAATGGATTAATACTCAGCTATTAAAAACAATGAATTCAGGAATTTGGTAGGTAACTGGATGGAACTAGAAAATATCCTGAGTGAGGTTACCCAGTCTCAAAAGAACACACATGGTTTACACTCACTGATAAGAGTGGATACTAATTAGTCCAATAGTTTGGAATATCCAAGATACAACTCAGAGTCCACATAAAACTCAAGAAGAAGGAACACCAAAATGTATGTGCTTTAGTCCTTCTTAGAATGTAGAAAAAAAATGCTCATGGGAGGAAATGAAAAGACAAAGTGTGGAGCAGAGACTGAAGGAAATGCCATGTAGAGACTGCCCTAACTAGGAATCCATCCCATATATTGTTACCAAACCAAAACAGTATTGTGGATGCCAGGAAGTTCTTCCTGACAGGACCCTGATATAGCTGTCTCCTGAGAGGCTTTGCCAGAGCCTGACAAACAAAGGCGCATGTTCACAGTCAACTATTGGACTGAGCACAGGGTCCCCAATGGAGGAGTTAGAGAAAACATTAAAGGAGCTGAAGGCATTTGCAACGCCATCAGAAGCACAGCAATATCAACCAACTAGAACCCCCAGAGACCCCAGGCACTAAATCACCAACCAAATACTACACATGGAGGAACTCATGGCTCTAGCCACCTATGTAGCAGAGGATGGCCTTGTTGGACTTCATTGTGACAAGAGGCTCTTGGTCCTGTGAAGGCTCAATGCCATAGTGTAGGAGAATACCAGGGCAGGGCTGCAGGAGTGGGTGAGTGGTTGGGGGAACACCCTCATAGAAGCAGAGAAAGGAGAGATGGGACAGGGTTTCCAGTGGGGAAAATGCAGAAAAGAGATAACTGTTGAATTGTAAATAAAGAAAATATCCAATAAAAATAAGAAGGTGAATGGCCCCACACATTTTTTAGACTTCTTAATCTTTTTCTGTTTGTGACCACTTAGCAATTTTTACGCAAACATGAGCATATATGTAAATAAACAGGTTGACAAGCCAAAAAAACATTTTAAAGCTCCTTCTCTCTCTCTCTCTCTCTCTCTCTCTCTCTCTCTCTCTCTCTCTCTCTCTCTCTCTCTCTCTCTCACTCTCGCTCTCTCTCTTTCTCTGTGTGTGTGTGTGTGTGTACAAAGTATGCATGTTGTTAAAGAGAAAGGACCATATGATATGAAGACTACAGCAATACTAAGCATCATGGATTAACAAATAAATAATCCCAATATTGTGAATGGGCTACCATTTTTGGAATTTTTGGCAAATGTATTACCAGAATAGCAAAAATATTATAGACTAGTGATAATGATATTTTTACCCTGTAGTACCCAATTTTAAGATCTCATTATGGAAGAAACGATGTAACAGTATAGAGATATCAACCTGGTACCGACTGACTGGCTACTAGATTTCATAGTGTTTGCATGAACCACAGTCTTGTCCAGCTGTGAACATTGCAAGCTACAATAATACCTGGCCTAGCCAGATGTGCACACTGATGTAATCGTGGCACAAACATCATGTTGGTCACCAACCACTATCTGATTAGATTCTAGTATAACTCTACATAATGAAACCCATAACTTTCAGAATTTGGGGGCCAAAATCTAGTAGCTAGATTGATCATAGGCCCTAGGGGGGAACCTACTAGTATTCTGTTAAATGGTCATAATTTCAAACATATCCTACTGACCTATCTTTCTTCCCATAACTAATGGCATCACTGAACTCCCATCAAGAATATATCTATTTGCAAGATGTGGTAATTAACACAGAGACATACATCTGACCAAGGTAGAAAGAATAAGAAATTACAGAATTCTCAAAACTAAATATGATGTCTAAATCCCATTCCTTCTTCTCAAATCCTGAAGAAGATTGGCAGCCAAATGGCTATGAGCCAGAGTTCATGTATGAAAACAAAACAAAACAAAACAAAACAAAAACAAAAAAAACAAAAAAAGAAAGTAAGAAAGAAAGAGAGAGATTGAGAGAGAGAGAAGGGAAGAAAAAAAGAGAATTAAATCCATAATGTTGTCCTTTAGACACAGCCTGACAATTGAACATATGAGTTTGTAGTGAATGTGATAAAATGTGTAAGCCCTGTGAAAATCCACACCAGCCCAAATCCCTATGTGTAGAGAGGAGTTGAACATAAAGTATCACCCCTACATGAGGAGTTATTGGCAACTGATATTTATGGGGAGATGGAGATTATTTCTCTCACCATTTGATAAGTAGTGTTGTCTTTGCTAAGTCAGTCAATTCAGTAGAAGACTGCACTTCAAAGAATATATCAGTTGCACAAATTTAACTTGATATGAAATAAAAAAAGAACACAATGTTGGAAGGTAAAAAGGTGAGATTGATCTAGAAGGAATAAGAGGTTGGTGAACACAAAATATATTATATGAAATTCTCAAAAATTTAATAAAATTAATGATGAAATAGTTTGAAACCTGAGAGTACAATATACTTATAGTATGCTCTGCTTGTAAAGAATTTTTAAAAATTGCACCAATTTTCTGCCATAGACAAAATCTTGCAAAATGTTTATTAGGTAAGTGTTGTAAAGTATTAAATGTTGATAATGCAATTGTGCTTCATTAGAAGTAAAATTGAAAATTCTAAAAATGAAAAATATTGACTCTGGGGTGTAAATCATTATGAAAGATGAGTAGAGATATGACAAGTGAATCAAATTGGGCTCCGTTATGAACTTTCACTAGAGGTGGATTATTAGGAATTGTACTATAGGTATGTGTGGAACAAAGTACAGTGGGAAATTAGGAATGCAGTTTCAGAATAGATGGCTAGCTGCTGTGATCCCACCAAGTTTCTCATGATTATTTTTCAAGATTTTACACTGAAAATCTTTAATCTTGTTTTGGATCATTTATAACAATAATTGTAGACATATGTTTACCTTAATGGCTTATTCTATGAAAAACTCCTAATACATCTGTAATAGTATATATAGAACTCCTAATATATCTGTTAATAAAACATAATGGTGATTATACAATGAAAGAATTGGTCTTTTAAAGAAAATATTATGGAACAAAAAATGAAAAATAAGGTATTAATTTTTTCATAGTTATCAATATATAATTATTTTAAGATTATATCCATTTCAGTATACTATTTTAGATATCAACTATTGAAAACTAGGAATTGCAGTGAAAAATGAAAGAATTACAGCAATCAACAAATTTTTGAAAGTTTAATGGAACATTAGGACAGTTAGAAAGTTTAGAGACTGTGAAGGAAAAATGGGAAATGAATAGACCGACAGTGAGTATAACCTACACTACAGTATTTTCTGGACTATATTGTACTGCTATACCATGATTGACATGAAGTCTCCCCTTTAAAGAATCTAGTATGATATGAGGTACTTACAAAATTGAAGGACTTTTTTAAAAAGAGAATTACTGATTAAATGAGGCAAGACCATGGGAATGAATAAGAAAACTCATGAGTAAAAGGACAAAAATTAGCAATACTATTGCAAATAGAGACACATTGTCTAGATATATATACTGAAGACTTATCTCTTTTTTCTCCTCTTGATGTTGTCTAAACAAGACCAGATAATGTATTAAGAGGACAGTAAATATTTCTACTTAAATCAAACCTACCACTGAATAGACTCTAATGTAGTTCTGACACTTCTCCTTTGAGAAAGTCAGTGTAGATAAAGTACTTAAAAATTGCTATATATTTTTGAAACAAGTTCATGTGGATGGATTCAAACAAAATGACAGCATAGTCAAATAGATCAAGGAGAGAAAACTTCCAACAGCCATCTTCAATGTAACATTCAGAATAGAGGCAGTATTCTTTCTTTTTCTTTATTTTATATTATTTTTAATGGATATTTTCTTTATTTACATTTCAAATGTTTATCCCCTTTCCTGGTTTCCCCCACCAGAAACCCCTATACCAATACCCTCTCCCTGCTTCTATGAGGGTGCTCACCTACCCATCCGCCCACTCCCACTTCCCCGCCATGGCATTACTCTACACTAGGGTATCTAGCCTCCACAGGACCAAGAGCCTCTCCTGCTATTAATGCCAGACAAGGTCATCCTCTGCAACTTATGCAGCAGGAGCCATGGGTTGCTCAGTGTGTACTCCTTGGTTGGTAGTTAAGTTCCTGGGAGCTCTGGGGGATCTGGTTGGTTGATACTGTTGTTCTTCCTATGGGGTTGCAAACCCTTTCAACTCCTTCAGTCCTTTCTCTAACTCCATCATTGGAGACTTCATGCTCAGTCCAATACTTGATTGCAAGCAACCACTTCTGTATTTGTCAGGCTCTCGCAGAACCTCTCAGGAGACAGCTATATCAGGCTCCTGTCAGCAAACAATTTTTGACATCCACAATAATGTCTGGGTTTGATGACTAAATATGGGATGGTTCCCCAGGTGTGGCAGTATTTGGATGGCCTTTTCTTCAGTCTCTGCTCCACACTTTGTCTTGTTATTTGCTCCCATGAGTATTTTGTTCCCCATTCTAACAAGGACCAAAGCATCTACACTTTGGTCTTTGTTCTTTTTGAGCTTCACATGGTCTGTGAATTGTATCTTGCGTATTCCACGCTTTTAGACTAATATCCATGTATCAGTGAGTGTATACCATGTATGCTCATTTGAGATTAGGTTACCTCACTCAAGATGATATTTTCTAGTTCCATCCATTTGCTTAAGATTTCCTGAATTCATAGTTTGTTTGTTTTTTTTTAACTTTTATTGCATTATGATGAGAAAAGTTACATGATTTCAATTTATCTGAATTTGTTAACATTTAAAAATATATTTTAAGTAAATAGAATTAAATCACATTCTTGTTTCCCTTTTATACCCCCACTCCTCCCAGAGAGCCCCCTTCAATACCTACAATATCTTTTTTGTCATATTCCTTAAAATTTATAAAAATATTATAACAATAAAAATAAGTATTATAAAAGTTGTTTGATATAAAACAACAATCAATTTAACAGTGTTATGTAGATGCTTGTCTACAGCAATAATGAAAATACATACATTTTCCTCAATATAAATTTTAAATAACTCCAAACATATTAACTGTGTACTTCAAAATAATACATCACTACTAGTATTTTCTTAAATGACCATGAATATATAAAGTCTTTTTCTTTGTTTTGTATTTAGTAGAGTTCAAAATCTTGATTCTTACTATGGTACAAGCCCAAAATAAGAACAATTTTTAGACATTGGATTTCATTGTAATAAGGTGGTGGTGGCGCAACAGGAGGTCTTCATATTGACCTCCTGTTGAAACAACACCATTTGTTGAAAATGCTGTCTTTTTTTCCACTGAATTGCTTTAGTTCCTTTGTCAAAGATAATAGATGTGCAGATTCATTTTTTGATCTTCAATTTTATTTCATTGATATTTGTTTCTACTTGGTTGATTTCAGCACTGAGTTTGATTCTTTAATGCTGTCTATTCCTCTTGGGTGTATTTGCTTCTTTTTTGACTAGAGCTTTCAAATGTGCTGTCAAGCTGCTAGTGTATGCTCTCTCCAATGTTTTTTTGGAGGCACTCAGAGCTATGAGTTTTCCTCTTAACACTGTTTTTATTGTGTCCCATAAGTTTTGGTAGTTTGTGCCTTCATTTTCATTAAATTCTGAAAAGTCTTCAATTTCTTTCTTTATTTCTTCCTTGTCCAAGTTATCCTTGAGTACAGCATTGTTCAGCTTCCATGTGCATGTGGGTTTTCAGTTGTTTATGCTATTATTGAAGATCAGCCTTAGTCTGTAGTGATCTGATAGGGTACATGGGATTGTTTCAGTCTTCTTGCATCTGTTGAAGCCTGTTTTGTGACCAACTATATGATCAATTTTGGAGATGGTACCATGAAGTACAGAGAAGAAGAAATACTCTTTTCCTCTAGGATAAAATGTCCTATAAATATCTGCTAGATCCATTCTTTCATAACTACAGTTAGTTTCACTTTGTCTCTGTTTAGTTTCTGTTTCCTTAATCTGTCCATTGCTGAGAGTGGGGTGTGAAGTCTCCTGATATTATTGTGTGAGGTGCAATGTGTGCTTTGAGCTTTAGTAAGGTTTCTTTTATGAATGTGGATTATAGATGTTCAGAATTGAGAGTTCATCTTGGTAGATTTTTACTTTGATGAGAATGAAGTGTCCTTCCTTAACTTTTTTGAAACCTTTTGGTTTAAAGTCAATTTTATTCAATTTAGTCAATATTAGAATGGCTGTTTCAGCTTGATTTTTGGGACTATTTGTTGAAAAAATTATTTTCACCTTTTTACTCTGAAATAGTGTCTGTCTTAATCACTGAAGTACATTTCCTGTATGCAGAAAATGCTGGGTCCTGTTTCTGTATCCATTCTGTCAATTTATGTCTTTTTATTGGGGAATTGGGTCCATTGATGTTAAGAGATATTGAGGAAAAGTGATTGTTGCTTCCTGTTATTTTTGTAGCTAAATGTGGAATTATGTTTGTATGGTTATCTCCTTTTGTATTTGTTGAAAGATTACTTTCTTGCTTTTTCTAGGGTGTATTTTCCTTCCTTGCATAGGAGTTTTCCATCCATTTACCTTTTTAGGGCTGGATTTGTACAAGGATATTTTGTAAATTTGCTTTTGTCACAGAATATATTGGTTTTCCACTTATGTTAATTGAGAGTTTGCTGGGTATAGTAGTCTGGGCTGGCATTTGTATTCTCTTAGGGTCTGAATGACATCTGCCCAGGATCTTCTGGCTTTCATAATCTCTGATGAGAAGTCTAGTGTAATGCTGATAGGTTAGCCATCATTTTACTTGACCTTTTTCCCTTACTGCTTTTAATATTCTTTCTTTGTTTTGTGCATTTTGTGTTTGATTATTATGTGTTATAGTAAATTTCTTTTCTGGTGCAGTCTGTTTGGAGTTCTGTAGGCTTCTTGTATGTTCATGGGCATCTCTTTCCTTAGGTTAGGGAAGTTTTCTTCTTTAATTTTGTTGAAGATATGTACTGACCTTTTAAGTTGGGAATCTTCAGTATCTTCTACACCTATTATCCTTAGGTTTGTTTTTTTTTTCATTATTCCTGGATTTCCTGGATGTTTTGAGTTAGGAGCTTTTTGCATTTTGCATGTTCTGACTGTTGTGTCAATGTTTTCTATGATATTTTCTGTTCCTGAGTGTCTGTCTTCTACCTCTTGATTCTCATGGTGATACTTACATCTATGACTCCTGATCTGTCTCCTAGGTATTCTGTTTTCAGGGTTGTCTCTCTTTGTGATTTCTTTATTGACTCTATTTCCTTGTTTAGGTCCTGGATGGTTTTGTTCAATTCCTTTACCTGTTTGGTTGTCTTTTTCTGTAATTCTTTAAGGGATATTTGTGTTTCCCCTTTAAGGGGTCCTACCTGTTTAATCTATATTTTCCTGTATTTCTTTAAGGTAGTTATTTCTGTCCTTATTAAAGTCCCTATCATTATCATGAGATGTGATTTTATATCTGTTGAGAGTCTTTTCCAGTGTGTTGGGGTATCCAGGGCTTGCTGTGGTGGGATAACTGGGTTTTGATGATGCTAAGTAGCCTTGGTTTCTGCTGCTTATTTTCTCATGTTTTCCTCTTGCCACCTGATTATCTCTAATGCTACCTTCCCATGCTGTTTCTGACTGGATATTGTCCATCCTGTGATCTTCATTGTGTCAGCACTCGTCAGAGTCCAGCTGTCTCTGTGACGCTTAGATCCTGGGTATGTCAGAGCTCCTGAGAGTCAAGCTCTCTCTGTGATTTTGAAATCCTTGTATGAACAAGCTCCTGAGATCCTGTGATCCTGGGCAAGTTAGAACACCTGGGAGTTGATCTTCCTCTGGGTTTTGTGGGACTGGGTGAGAAGCCAGCTGCCAAGTTTTGTTCAGGGGTCCATCTTAGACTAGAAGGAACCCATGCCACTGGCCAGGCAGTGGTTCCTGAGTTCCTGAGTCCTGGGGGACCCAGTTATTCCCAGTGTTAGGGAAGGTTTTGTGGCCTCCTCCCCTGTGATCTTGGGCATGTTAAAGCATCTTGGAGTTGAGTTTCCTCTGGATGTTCTGGGACTGTGTATGGAGCCAGCACTCAAGGTCTTGGCAATATTCTTTCGTATCCTCAGTCTTAACAACAGGAGCAGCAAGTCCCTACTAAATAGATACAGCAACCACTAATAAGAGTTGATTTATTTTTCTGAGATTTAAGACTCATCCTCTGGAGGAAGGGGAAATGCAATGTGTCCTTGACTATATGAATTGTTTCATTTAAGCTGATGTGGTTCTATAGAGTGAAAATTTAAATGAATAATTATACTTGCCTTGCTTTTGTAGTTGAGAGAAGTAGCAAGTCCCCTCATTTTTCCTCAGCGTTTGTGTACTATTATAGACATCTGAAACTTAGTTTCCCTCTGAGTACTCTGCAGGTGGTTTCCTCTATTGAGAGTTTATCACTATTCTTCCATTCCCAGATGCTGCAAGTGTTTATAATGATTTAGCTGAGCATCTCCTAGTTTCACTTTGAACACTGACTTGACAAGAACAAGGCTTTATCTTTATGCCCGACATGAGGTATATCTCACTGTTGGTTATTAACTCTCAGTATGAAGATAGTCTATTGTCAAAAAGATCCAGTAGGCTGAGTTATCTACCTAAAGATAAAAATCCTATGCACTTGTCATTTCATCATAAAATTTGGGTTATATTTCTTCAAAATGAGTTTAACAATAACTCTGTCCATAGATTGTGCCTTTGTAACTGTCCTCAAATTGTCCTGATGAAAAGGGTGTGTATGGATAAATGATTTTCTCTAAATCCTGTTATTACACAGTGGCGGATTCAATATGCCTCCACAGTAGAATAGATGCCCCACTTTGTCATATCCTACATACCTGGGAGCATTCACTGCATAACTGATAGAACATCGTGTTTATAGCCCCAATGTCCAGCATAAGCAGAATGTGTTGCCATTATTTTTAAAAGAACAAAAATTTGCCTAGAATTACCAATAATAGAAGACCAAGGAAGCTTGATTTTATCCACTTCCCCTGGTCTGTAAAGCACTCATCTTTAAGATTTTGACAATAATCCATTTTGATCTTATCCTCAGTTTTATGTTTTAGCAAATGGATAAAGGCTGACTACTAACATGTCAACAATTTATACCCTCAATGTTACAAAAGCACATGTATGTATCACATTAAAAGTTACTTTTTGTTTACTGACATGACCACTAAATAAATTCTGAAATTAAAAAAATAAGTGTATCTGAACAAACTAAGTAATATGAGATTTTTTTTCTAAATGATGTTGGAAGACTCTGGTATGAAACTGAAGTAATGCTAGGGGTTTATGCCTGGAAAAATGCATACACTAAAATGCTCAAGTTAATGTATTATGAAGATCATATAGTATATTATGTAAGCAAATAAGAGTTTATTTGCAAAATTAAATAAATATAATTTATATAGAATTTTGTGCACTGCTTTGGCTCCCCACAAATCTCACATGCATACATACCCACCAGCTATCTTTTGATCCACAAATCACACACACACACACACACACACACACACACACACACACACACACACACACACACATTAACTTATTTTTAAATGCTTGAGTACTCCTAAACCTCTCCTGCCACCCTAGACCTCTTTGGGGAAGTGGCCATTGGCCACTTACCTGAAATCTCACATGGCCATTTGGCTTTATTACTGGCTACTATTGCTTCATATCCTTCTACTCAAAGTCATGGAGATTCTGCTCCATTCCTCTCTGTGTTTTACTTGCTCAACACTAAGTCTCCCACCCTGTGTACAGCCATTGCCTACTGGCATCTCTATTGATTTATCAGAAAATAGTTGGGGACAAGGACCTTCAGTGTCTACACACTGATCAAATCAAATCTTTAGAAACAATCTGCAACACTTTACCTTTTCTGTCCAAATTAAAGAAAAAAATCTTTCCGCGTACATTGAGTTCAACCACAATAATTATATAAATTATAGAGTATGATATACAATTAACACCTAGTCCATCATTTTTGTCAATTAGATAAAGTACTCTACCTCCTAACAAAGTGTTTATGGTTCAGTACCTGGATTATGTTGTGATTTTAGCCTGTAAAACCACCTGAAAACCAACTTTTTATTTCTATATAATTTCTTTTTATGTTAAACAAATTAAGTTTGTTTATGCGACTTTAATTATTCTTCAAATCAATCAAAAATCCAAGAATGAATTAAATATTTCCTGAGTACACAGGAAGCACACATTACTTCTAAAACTTAAACTATTGTAGAGACAGCTGACAACCTGGACAATCCCTTAATTTCTTTCCTTTTTTTTTCCTAGACAGGGTTTCTCTGTGTAGCCCTGGCTGTTCTGGAACTCACTCAGTAGACCAGGCTGGCCTCAAACTCAGATATCCTCCTGCCTCTGCCTCCCAAGTGCTGGGATTATAGGTGTGTGCCAACCACCACCTAGCCCTTAATTTCTTACATAGTTGGAGTATCTATCTTCAGCCTTCTGGCCCAGAGCCGTTTGGCCTACCCAGCAATGAAGGAAGAGTATAAAAAACTAGTTAACCCTTTCCTGGCAGAGATTAGTAGTCTACTATCCTCCATCTGTTTGTGCTTTTGGTCAGTGTTTTGTCTGCAGAAGAATTAAGTAATTTCTGCCCTGTGGCTACCTTGCCATGATAATCAACCTTGTTTGGAGGTAATCATGCTCAATATCTGCTTTGAGCTGTGAAGTTGGTACTATCAGGAGCAGACATATCTCTAGTTAAAAATTCCAATAATAGTGAAATGATTAAATAGTAGCTACACTTACCTATTTCTATTTGAGTAAATTGAAAGCATTTTATTGGTGGTCCACTATTTATGAGATCTCGGAGATCCGGATTAATTGAGACTGCTGGTCCTCCTACAGAATCGTCCTTCTCCTCAGCTTCTTTCAGCCTTTCCTATTTCAACAACAGAGGTCAGCTGGCTTCTGTCCATAGGTTGGGTACAAATATCTGAATCTGACTCTTTCAGCTGCTTGTTGGGTCTTTCAAAGGGCAGTCATGATAGGTCCTTTTTTATGAGTACTCTATATCCTCAGTAATAGTGTCAGGCCTTGGGACCTCCCCTTGAGCTGAATCCCACTTTGGGCCTATCACTGGACCTTCTTTTCCTCTCTGTAATTAAGCAGACAGCATATACCAACTGATATGAGTCCTCCAACACACATACAGTAGTGACTTCCAGGTCTCTGTTCATTCAGAGAAGATGCACCTAACCCACAAGAGACTGGAGGCCCCAGGGAGTTGAGAGGTCAGGTGGGGTGAGGGATGGGGACATCAACGTGGAGATAAGGGGCATGGGGAGTAGTTATGGTGTGTGAATCAGTCAGAGGGTGGATGGGAGGGCAGGGAATGGATATGGAGTGTAAAAATAAATTAATTCAGTAAATAAAAAGCAATATGAATATACAAAAAAAGTGAAAGAAAGCACTTTATTATAATTAAATTAAGATCTAATCTAACCATGAATTTACTATCTGACCCTTACCTTGTGTTACTTAATCATTCTAAACAATGTGTAAAAGCAGCTATAACAGGACTGGGTCAAAGCCTTGTGTTCTTGATTAAGATGCAGAAGCACAGGCCTCAGAGTAACAATATTGATTTTAAATTGTGTATCAATATGTAGATTTATACCAATGAAGTCTTAATTCTATAACAATATATAAATTATGAACCACTGTAAGAAATTATAACTTCAATTTTAAATCAATTGCAAAGATTTCTACCAATTCACATATGGTTACACAAAGATTTGTTCAAGAATAAGTTTAGCAATCCATCCCATCAATTGCCTCCATGTTCAAAATTATGACCATTCCCAGATTATCCCTTAAAGGGAAAAGTTATATGTGATTAGTAAAATAACTATAACCAGACGTCCAAACTCAAGAAATTGGGCTAACAACTCTCTGTAGCTTCTTCCGGCTGATGAGAGGGATGGTGAGAAACTCTTTAAAGGGGTGGAGCAGGGTAGGAAAATTAGAAGATTGGTTAGACTTAATAATTTTAGCTTTAGCATCTGTTATCTAGTCTCTGTATGCTTAGAAGACTCAGGTCTTGACTTCAGTTCTGACTGGATCCATGAGAAAGTTTGGGAGAGGCAAGATCATGTGGAATCAGTAGCAATTCCTGAAGCTATTCTGGAAGTAAGCCTCTGGACACCATCAGAAAGCAGAGGACTAGAACAACCGGTTAGTTCTGCATTTCTGAGGATGAATACAGTCAAATCGGTAATTCTGTAACATATGAATCTCATAACCAAAATTTTAGTAAGCTTAAGATATTCATATGGATTGTGCAGGGTGTACAGATGAGTGAAGGATAAAATTTTGCTCCTTGTTTGAGAATGTGAAAGATAACTGTTTTCTGAGTTAATTTTATCAATAACCAATTGTTATAAATCTCCATTCACATCATATGAAGGAGGGCATGAAGAATTTTACAGATTCCATAACATAAAAGGGGTTTTTTTTTGTCACATTTTAGCTGAAGTTTTTACTAGGGACATGTTATGTCTAAGTCAGGTACTGGAATGTTCCCATGTCCAAGAATAAGCAGATCAATTCACCTGTTTTGTTTGATTTTCTTGAAATTTTCAAGATCCTCCAGAGGTCTTCCCTTGTCATATATGATCCATGTCACTTTGTAAGGTGTCCAGAACCTTTTCTCCTTTTCTTTCAACACAAATACAAAGCTTCTATCCCAAAACAGCATGTCCTTGGTCCAATAACAGGAAATCAATAAAGGTATAGTTTGACCTCTCCCAGAGGATTTTAATATAACCACCAAACTTATAACCACACACATTTTGATAATTCAAATAATTAAAGGCAATTATTAATCTAAACAAACATTAACCTTGAAATACTTTCTTCACTACCTCCTGCTTTCGAACTCTTTAAGATCAAAGATTTAAGATCAAAAGCCTCCAACTTCTGGTGGAATCACAATCTGGGACCTTAAGCTGTACTACAGAGCAATTGTGATAAACTGCATGATATTAGTACAGTGACAGGTAGGTAGATCAGTGGAACAGAATTGAAAACCCAGAAATGAACCCACACACCTATGATCACTTGATCTTTGACAAAGGAGCTAAAACCATACAGTGGAAAAAAGACAGCATTTTCAACAGATGGTGCTGGCTCAATTGCCAGTTAGCATGTAGAAAAATGCAAATTGATCCATTCCTATCTCCTTGTACAAAGTACAAGTCGAAGTGGATCAGGGACCTCCACATCAAACCAGATACATTAAAACTAATAGAAAAGAAAGTTGGGAAGAACCTCGAGCAAATAGGCACAGGGGAAAATTTCCTGAAGAGAACGCCAATAGCTTATGCTCTAAGATCAAGAATTGAGAAATGGGATCTCATAAAGTTGCAAAGCTTCTTTAAGGCAAAAGACACTGTTAATAGGACAAAACGTCAACCAACAAATTGGAAATAGATCTTTACCAATCCTATATCTGATAGAGGGCTAATATCCAATGTATACAAAGAACTCAAGAAGTTAGACTCCAGAGAGACAAATAACCCTATTAAAAATGTGGTACAGAGATAAACAAAGAATTCTCAACTGATGAATACCAAATGGCTGTGAAGCACCAAATGAAATGTGCAACATTCTTAGTCATCAGGGAAATGCAAATCAAAACAACTCTGAGATTCCACCTTACACCAGTCACATTGGCTAGGATAAAAAACTCAGGTGACAGCAGATGCTGGAGAGGTTGTGGAGAAAGAGGAACACTCCTTCATTGCTGGTGGGATTGCAAGCTGGTACAACCACTCTGGAAATCAGTTTGGCGGTTCCTCTAGAAATTGGACATAGTTTTACTGGAGGACCCAGCTATACCACTCCTGGGCATATACCCAGAAGATGCTTCAACATGTAATAAGGATACATGCTCCAAACAACCCAGATGTCCCTCAACAGAGGAATGGATACAGAAATTGTGGTACATCTAAAAATGGAGTACTACTCAGCTATTAAAAACAATGAATTTATGAAATTCTTAGGGAAATGGATGGATATGGAGAATATCGTCCTGAGTAAGGTAACCCAATCACAAAAGAACACACATGATATGCACTCTCTGATAAATGGCTATTAGCCCAGAATTTCGGAATACAGGAAGAACAATCCACAAACCACAAGAAACTCAAGAAGAAGGAAGACCAAAATGTGGACATTTAATTCCTTCTTAAAAGGGGGAACAAAATACCCATGAAAGGAGTTGCAGAGACTAACTATGGAGCAGAGACTGAAGGAAGGACAAGCCAGCCTGATATAGCTATCTCCTGAGAGGCTCTGACAGTACTTGACTAATACAGATGTAGAGGCTCACAGCCTTCCATTGAACTGAGTACAGGGTCCCCAATGAAGGAGTTAGAGAAAGGACCAAAGGAGCAGAAGGGTTTGTAGCCCCTTAGGATGAATAACAATATGAACTAACTAGTACCCTCAGAGCTCCTAGGGACTCAACCATCAACCAAGGACTGACTATACGTGGTGGAACTGATTGTTCTGGCAGCATGTGTATAGTAGAGGATTGCAAAGTCGATCATCAATGGGAGGAGAGGTCCTTGGCCCCGAGAAGATTCTGTGCCCCAATGTAGGGGAAATGCCAGGGCCAATAAATGGGAGAGGGTGGGGTGGCAAGCATGGGGAGGGAGGAGGCAACAGGGGTTTGTTTTTGTTGTTTTTGTTTGTTTCTTTGTTTTTTAGAGAGGAAACTGGGAAAGAAGAAATCATATGACATAAATAAAGAAAATATCTATTAAAGAAAATATTTAGCCACACACAAAGAAAAGAATGCATGGTGAAAAAAAAAGTTCAAAAGCCTCAATATTTTATACAATGTATAGTTAAATCCTCCCTTCCACTGGAGATTAATATCTCCGTGAGAACATATTGTAGTATGACTCTATTTAATTCTCAAGTCCTAAGCTTCTCCTATTTGATAGGTTAGGCTTCCTACCCCTTGCTTTCCATCTAATTACTTTTTAAAATCAATTACCTCAATCTTTATACATCTCTATATTTAACCTTAATTAAATTCCCTTCTATTTACTGTGTAAGCCTCTTTACAGTCTTTATTTTTTGACATAAAGGCTAACAATGCCAGAAATCCCAGCTAGACCACATTGAAAGATCCTGAGAATTTGCCCTGGCAAGACTTTACATATCTTTAAAGCATTGTTTTTTCATTCATTCTCCCTAAATTCTCTCTTATTTGGAGCTTAACATCTGCTGCATCTACCATCTGGCTATCTGCCTTTCATTGTCTTCCTCCTGAAAGCTTGCCAGCTCTTTGCACAACAGGGTCTCCCAGTTTCTCAGCATAAGCTCTTTGTATCAGTTTTGAACCATGAGAAGAAATCCCCAAGTATCTCAGGCAGAAATCTGTATATTCCCTTCTATCCTTAAAAACAATTAAATCTATTATAAATGAGGCTGCTATAAACATAGTGGAGCATTTGTCCTTGTTATATGTTAGAGCATCTTTGGGTATATGCCCAGGTATGGTATAGCTGGATAGAACTATTTCCAATTTTCTGATGAACCGCCAGACTTATTTCCAGAGTGGTTGCACCAGCTTGCAATGCCACCAGTAGTTAGAGGAGTGTTCTTTCTTCACATGTTTGCCAGCATCTGATGTCACCTGAGTTTTTGATCTTACCCATTCTGCCTGGTGTGAGGTGGAATGTCAGGGTCATTTTGATTTGCATTTCCCTGATGACTAAGGATAAGAATATGGAATATTTCTTTAAGTGTGTCTCAGCCATTTGAGATTCCTCAGTTGAGAATTCTTTGTTTAGCTCTGTGTCCCATTTTTTAGTTGGATTATTTGGTTCTCTAGAGTCTAACTTCTTGATTCTTTGTATATTTTTTAAATTAGCCCTCTATTGAATGTAGAGTTGGTAACGATCTTTTCCAATCTGTGGGTTTCAATATCAACCAACCAGACTCCCTAAATCTACCAAGGACTAAACCACCAACCCAACCAAAGAGTACACATGGAAGGACTCAGGGCTCCAGCTGCATATGTAGCAGAGCATTGCCTTCATTGGCATCAATGGAATGGGCCCCCCTGGTCCTGTGGTGGCTTGATGATCCAGCATAGGGGAATGGTAGGGTGCTGTGGCAGGAGAGAGTGGGTGGTGGGGAAGCACCCTTATAGAAGCAGGGGGAGGGAAGTAAATAAGGTGTTTGTGGAGGAGAAACTGGGAAGGGGGATAACATTTGAAATGTAAATAAATAAAACAAGCAGTAAAAAAATTCATAAAAATTCCCAATTAACTCAGTTTTATAAATGTCTATCCTTTATTTGTCTGATGGCTGAAGGTAGGCATCTTTTACTCTTTGAATCTTACTGTCTATTTCCTAGCAGACAGCCCAGGGTAAATCCCTGCTAGTGGCTGTTTCTTTGTTCTCCTTCCATGGCTTGTGTGCGATTTGGCTTGGCTAGCTGAGAAACCAAATCTCTGCTTATCCTTAAATTAAGTCATGGTGTGTGTGTATTATCTCTTTCCTTCAGGAATCTATAAATTATTTTAATAGTGGGTACTCATGCACCATATTATGTACCATATGTAATGGTAAGGTTTTGCTACATTGTTTTGGCTTCTGGTGTATCACATGGGTATACATGCCCAAGAGCTATCTTCTGATCCACAAGTGAAAGACACATAGACACACATTAGCTTATTTTTAAAAATACCTTGGGTAACTCAAAGCCTGAGCCCTCCTAAACCATCCCAGGGTACTCCAGGCTCAATTGGGGAAGTAGCCAGTGGCTTGAAATCTCACATGCCTGGTTGGC
Organism: Mastomys coucha; assembly: GCF_008632895.1. Classification (NCBI taxonomy): domain Eukaryota; kingdom Metazoa; phylum Chordata; class Mammalia; order Rodentia; family Muridae; genus Mastomys; species Mastomys coucha. The sequence continues at coordinate 31,825,357 of NW_022196913.1, forward strand.
TTTATCTCATTCTCCTCCTGCATCCTTCTATCCTAAGTCATGGCAATTCCCTTCCTCACTATATCCTACCTGCAGAATATTGTTTCCCATCCCATGCCCATCCATTGGCCATTTGTATCTTTATTGATTGATCAAAAGCCAATTTGGAACAAGAACCTTTAGCGTGTGGACATGCAGATTCCTGATTATCAAAGCATTAGAACCAGTCTCTGACATATAATATAAAATTTCATTTTTATAAATTTGATGCTTCTGGAAATTGATTATATGTAATATATATTCATATGGATGAATTACCTTCTTTATTATCTAAAGTATTTTTCATTCTAAGATAACATAAATTAAAAATTTCTTCATATCTTCTTCATTACATTAAAGTTATCAGTTGTAAATTTTTATTGCCTGTATTTCCTACAAAGGAGATTTTTTAGAAAACACCTTTTCTCTTTGCACTATTTTGATATCCACCATACTCACAAAAGCATGTGACACAAATATGCTACCACTGTATACTTAAACCTCAGAATAGAAATATTGCTCAGTTATTTTCAAGACAGAAAATAATATAGGAAATCCAACAAATAAAATCCAACAGGATTTTTTGTAGCTGTACAGAGGGAAGATGCCTTAATGTTTTAAAAATGTTTTACTATACATTTTTTATTAAATATTTTATTTATTTACATTCCAAATGTTGTGCCCATACCCAGTCCCCTTTCCACAAAAGGCACAGTTGCTGGACAGGAAGGAAGATGTGTCTCAGGCAGGGCAGATGGGTCCCACCTCTGCTGGACCCCATGAGGGTCCCAGTTAGGCCAGATATTTGGGCCTATGAGACTGGTTATAATGGCCCTCCAGGGAGTCAAGCTGTCTCTGGGTGTGGGAGAAGGTCTGGAGCACTAGGTCTGCCTTGGGCAGAGTTGTATGCTGGTAGGAATAAGTGTCTTCAATTTTATTTTTAAATATATATATAGATTTTTACAGGTATGTATGCCAGTGTGAGTATGTCAGTTTCCCTGGAACTGGAGTTATGGAAAAATGTGAGATGCCATGTGGAAGCTGGAGATTGAACCCATGTTCTACCAGGTGTGTCCCTCTCTAAGGGATCTGTTTCTTGTATAGTAGGGAGTGTATATATATTCATATGGATGAATCACAAATTCATATCCTACCTCGTAGAGTAGTATTAGCAAAAGTTTACAGCCTTTCAAATGTTCCTATCACTGCACCTGCAGTATTGTCAGCATTTCCATTGAAACTTTAGTTTGATCATACACAGATCTTACCACATTTGCTTTTCATGAGCCCTGTTCTCCACTTTTTCCTTTTTTGTTTTACTGCATAGCATTTTGCAAACCATATTTTTATTCACACCCAGGCTCACTAAGATCCTTAAGAGTCACTTCTACTCTAAGCATAATCTTATGCTAAACCATAATTGGAGAAAGAATATTTCAGGTAAACTCTTTGCCAAACTCCTTGACAATGAGAACACCCCTCTTCTCACAATTTTAATGTGATTTTTATAAATGGAAGACTGGATAGCTAGTCTAACATGTAAATGTAAATGGGTTTATTTTTGCCATGACAAAGTATTTGCCTTTAAATTCTTTATCTTTTCAGGTAGAAAATAAGTGTTTTCTGTCATATTCACATGACTACGTTGCACTATGAACAATTTTCCCTCTTTTCACATACTTTCTCTTCTAAAAAGTCTCTTGTGTTTCTTTAGATTCTTATTTTGTTTTCTAGATTTGGGATTTTTTTTCTACATTTTTCATCCCTAGATTATGAGTCTTGTATGGCCTAAAATGAAAGCCATGACATGGTTTCCTACTCCTGAGGAGAGCCAGGAAGACAGGGGTCTCCATGAGTGCTTATGGTTGTTGTGAACATAAAGCTTGTTTGTATAATAATGTGCATGATATACTTTATGTTCCTTCTTTGAGATATGCTCTCCCCACTAATGTTATTGTTGAATGTCCTATCTACCATGGTTAATGACTTCATGATAATTAGGGGCAGCATCAATCCAGATAGTGAGGCTATGGTAAATGTTGTGACTATAGTTGGGGGGACAGCCCAATTAATCAAAATATAAGGATGCAATACGAATTTCTGAGGGTTTTCCCAGACCTAAAACAACAAAGTCAGATGTAGTACTAACTAGTTTGTGGCAAAGATATTAAGGAAGAATATAAAGAGATTTGGGGAGTACTGATCACACAGCAAGATACCTCCTAACTAAATTTGCTGTTCATGCATAAAAAGGCAGGCAGATTTCTGAGTTCAAGAAAAGCCTGAGACAGAGCTAGTATAGGGTCCAGGCATAGCATAAATGGTGATCTCAGAGCAGGATCCCACCCAGCTAGCTTATTATCTGTGCTTACAACAGTAGGCAGATCTCTGAATTCATTGACTATGTAAAAAAAAAAGTGTACTCACTCTCATCTTCTAAGATGAAGTGACTAAGGTCATAAAATGATGATTCATGGGATAATCAAAAGGGATATATAAATAAACAACTAGGCTTTGGTATTCAAGGGAGAGAATGGCTTGATGAGTGAACTCAGATCTTTAGAATTATATTCTAGCAAGAGCTGTGCTGTCTACAGATCTCTTAAGAACTGTCTCAAGCAGAACATAAGCCTGTCAACTTGTACCCCACAATTGACATTGAGTCCTTTCTACCACACCCAAAGACCTTTCCTCAGTGTTAAGGCCTGTTCCTTTTAACATAACTGTCACCATTTTATATTCAGTCTCCAATTTGTTCATAAAGGGAAATTAGGTCCAGGTTTTCTGACTCAGCCTCCCAAATGTAAATATTTGTAGATAACAAGAAAAAATTGTTAAAAATAAGTCAAAAAGTTATGCTTAAATCACTTGTATCCTGTTGTATCAATGTTATGAAATTCCTCTACTCATCACCTGTAGAGCACCCTTCTTACCTCATTCAGGGCCAGTCACCTTAAAGCCTAGCTCATAATACTTTGTCTAGTTAGCCAAAAATGTTTTATCATTTCAGTGCTTGCCTCTGAACTTTTGTACCTTGTTTTTCACATAAAAATCCTGCCCTGAGGACTGACCGGTACCAAAATGAGCTTTGTCTTTCTTGTGGTCCTAGATGCCTTGTGTTATTGTGCATTTAATAACATGATTTTTCTTAACTGAGATTGGTGTACATACAATTTGTGTAGCAATTTTCAGAACTCAACTCTCAGAGCTCTTCCTTAGCATCTAGATTTTCTAAGTTTAACAATTAAATGTAACTATCAAAAGCACCTATGCATATGTCTCATACATATGTAGATAGTAGCTACCTGATGATGAGAATTGATATATTTTAGAAGGATGATAGAGATAGATTACAAATAAGTGATATATGATAGATATAGATAGATGATAAATATGATATATAGTGGATATGATAGAGACATAAATAGTAGCTTGATAGATAAGTGATAGATAGATAGACAAAGAGTAGATAGATTAGTAGATAGATAGATAGATAGATAGATAGATAGATAGATAGATAGATAGATAGATAGAGTTTTAGTGTTTCATTGCTATGACAAGACACCATGATAGAGGCAAATCTTATAAAGGACAACACTTAGTTGTAGCTAGATTATAGGTTCAGAGGTTCAGTCTTTCATCAACATGAAGGACACAAGGCAATGTCCTAGCAAGCACATCACTGGAGAAGCTGAGAGTTCTGCATCTTGTTCCAAAGTCAAACTGGAAAAGACTTGCATCCTGTGACAGCTAGCAGAAAGCATTCTAAGCTCACCCCCATAATGACACAGTTCCTGCACCAAGGCCACACCCATTCCAACAACATCATGCCTCCTAAAATTGTCACTTCATTGGTCATGCATATTCAAACCACCACATTCCATTCACTTGCCTCCATAGGCTTGTTCAATCAAATGAGTCTGTATGGACCATACCTAGCCATAGCATGATGCTAAATAATTTAGTCCACCTTCAAACGTCCCCAAAGTCTATAACAATGTTAAAAGTCCAAAGGTCAAAATCTATTTGATATTAAACCGAACTGTATTACCCTATAAAATCAAAATACAAAAGCATATCACATACCTCCAACATCACGGGATATAATTACCATCTTAAAATGGCATAACAAGGAAATAATGGACCAAAATAAGATCAAAAGTCAGCTGGACAAATTTCAAATTCTGCATCTCCATGTCTGCTGCTAAAGAACAGTTCAGATCTCCAATTATTTTCTGATTTGTTAATTGCAGCATACTCCATTCCCTTTTGCTTTTTCCATTCTCAGTTAGCTAATTTCCTCTGTAAGTACCCAATATCTTTTGCATGTTAAACATCTTGGGGTTCCCATGCAACTTCAACATCACAGCTCCTTGTCTAATGTCAGGGATCCACCCATGTTCTGGGTTTGTTCAAACCGCTTGGATTACATCTCCTGTTTGGCCCTCAGTAGAACTCTAGTCTCTGGTTGACTCCACTCCACTGCTGCTTCTGTTCTTCATGATCATCCAATAGTACTAGCACTTTGAATTCCCTGGAGTTCTATTGCAATTAGGCTTTACCAATAACCTCTAGTAGGCTCCTTAAAGGATGGCAAGATTTAACTTCTTTTCATGACCCTTTCAGACCTTGGCCATGAATTGCAACTTAAACTTCACCTTCTCCAATAGGGTTCCTTGGTTTTACAGCTATTCTCCATGACTTCTTCATTCTTTCAAAATTCATACTACCTGGGTGGTTCGTACACATTACCATGTCCAGCTGCAGCATGAGATAAAACCTTGGCTATCTCTTGAACACAGCTTATTTGTGCTTTCAGAAAAGAATTCCCAAAAGACTTCATCTCATTGATACTGTTGTCTTCTTAATTATTGTGAATATTTAGCTCTAGCTATCAAACATCAATTACTCTAGGAACCTCTTCTATTCATGATTGTAAAGCCAGAGAAGAATGGCTGAAGCCACTTAGTTCTGCTGCTTCCTGGAGCTAGGAAATGTTCCCCTTACTGTTCACAAGCTTAGTCAATTATTATCATAGCTGGAAGCATGTCAGATATAGGTTTGATGAGGTAACTAAGGGGTTTAAATTTGAATCCACAGGCAGCAGGAAGACAGTGAGCTCATGGACCTGGAAAAAAACACCTGAACCCTCAAATCCCAGCTCCCAGTGAAACGTTTTACAAGGCTACTCCTACTCCAAAAAAAAGCTACAGCTCAAAATAATGCTACATCCTATGGGTCAATTTTTACCAAAACCATCATATTATCTCAGGCACATACCCAGAGGATAATGCTTCCTTATACCAAGAAGACACTTGCTCAAAAATGTTCATTGCTGTTCGATTGATAATGGCAGGAAATTGGCAACATCTAGATGACCATCAACAGAAGAATAAGTAAAGAAAAGATGATACATCACATAATAAAATATTATTCAGCAGTTAAAAGCAATGGCATATTTGTTTTTGTTTTTTTGTTTTTTAATTTTGATTTATTTTATATTTTGTTCCTTTATCAAGACAGCTTTATCTGTGTTACTATGAATGCCCTGGAATACACTTTAGAGACGAGGTTATCTTTGAAATAGGACATTTCCCTGCCCCTAACTCCCACATGCCAGGAATGAATGAATATGCCACCAGTGTACTTTGACAGCTCCTGAGTTCCATTGTCATTAGTGACATGATGGCTCATAACCATCTATAATGGATCAGCAGGTGATCTAAATGAAATTGCCAAAATTAAGAACACAGAATTCCAACTGTCCATCTTTTGTTACCAAATGAACTTTCAGTACCAAACCTGGATTCCATGTAATTGAATAACTGGCCAAAGTGTCTCATGTGAATCCTCAAAGAACTCAGGCTATTGGCAAGCCTGTTGGTTGTTCTCCAGAAACTTATAGCAAGAATATACTACTGAAAACAACAACTACACAATACATTATACATAGTGAAGTGGAGCTCATGCCTAGAGAAAGCCTTCACCATTACATTCTAAAATCTTCCATACAAACAGGTGCTCTGCATGCTACCAAAAGAATAAAAGATAGTAAGAAGCCAGCCACAAATTCTGTGATCTAGAGTGTTACATGCTGTTAAAAATATGCTGTCCCAAGTTTTGAAAAACACTGGAGGGAATAAATGAACAATATATTATTTGACTCAAGGATGCTATCTTCCTGAGTTCTTTGTATATATTGGATATTAGGCCTCTATCAGATGTAGAATTGCTAAAGATCTTTTCCCTTTCTGTTGGTTTACTATTTTGTCCTATTAACAGAGTCCTTTGCCTTACAGAAACTTTACAATTTTATGAGGTCCCATTTGTCAATTCTTGATTTTAAAGCATAAGCCATTGGTGTGCTGTTCAGGAAGATTTCCCCTATGCCCATGTGTTCAATGATTTTCCCCACATTCTCCCCTATAAGTTTCAGTGTATGTGGTTTTATGTGGTGGTCTTTGATGCACTTAGACTTGAGCTTTGTACAAAGAGATAAGAATGGTTTGATTTGCATTTTTCTACATGCTGACCACCGGTTGAACCAGCACCATTTGTTAAGCTGTCTTTTTTCCACTGAATGGTTTTAGCTCCTTTATCAAAGATCAAGTGACCATATGGACCATATGTGTGTGGGTTCATTTCTCTGTCTTCAGTTCTATTCCATTGATCTTCCTGCCTGTCTCTGTACAAATACCATGCAGTTTTATCACTATTGCTTTGAAATACAGCATGAACTCAGGGATGGTGATTCCTCCAGAAGTGCTTTTATTGTTGAGAATAGTTTTTGCCATCCTGTTTTTTTTTTTTTTTGTTATTGTTGTTCCAAATGAATTTGTAAATTGCTCTTTTAACTCTATGAAGAATTCATTTCGATTCATTTCGAATTTTGATGGGTATTGCATTGAATCTGTGGATTTCTTTCAGCAAGATGTCCATTTTTACTGTATTAATCCTGCCAAAATCAACAAGATAGATAAACCCTAAGCCACATTAACCAGAGATAGTATCCAAATTAATAAAATCAGAAATTAAAAGGGAGATATGACAACAGAAACTGAGGAAATTCAAAAAATCATCAGATCCTACTACAAAAGCTTATATTCAACACAATTGGAAAATCTGGATAAAATGGATAATTTTCTAGATACATGCTAAGTGCCAAAGTTAAACCAGGATCAGATAAATCATCTAAACAGTCCCACAGCCCCTAAAGAAATAGAAGCAGTCATTAATAGTCTCCCAACAAAAAAAAAAAAAGCCCAAGACCAGACTGGTTTAGTTCAGATTTTTATTAGACCTATAAAGAAGACCTAATACCAATATTATGCAAACTATTCCACAAAATAGAAAAAGGAATACTACAAAATTTGTTCTACAAAGCCACAATTATGCTTATAACTAAACCACACAAAGACTAAAGAAAGAGAACTTCAGACCAATCTCCCTTGTGAACATTGATGCAAAAATACTCAATAAAATTCTTGCCAAATGAATACAAGAACACATCAAAATGATCATTCACTACAATCATGTAGGCTTCATCCCAGGGATGCAGGGATTGTTCAGTATATGGAAATCCATCAATGTAATTCACTACATAAACAAACTCAAAGGAAAAAAAACCACATGATCATTTCATTAGATGCTGAAAAACCATTTGACAAAATTCAGCATTCTTTCATGTTAAACGTCTTGGAAAGATCAGAAATTCAAGGCCCTTACCTAAACATAACAAAAGCAATATATAGCATACCAGTAGCCAACATCAAACTAAATGGAGAGAAACTTGAAGCAATCCCACTAAACTCAGAGATGAGACAAGGCTGGCTACTCTCTCCCTATTAAATATAGTACTTGAAGTTCTAGCTGGATCAACAAAAGGAGATCAAAAGACACAAATTGGAAAGGAAGAAGTCAAAATATCACTATTTTCAGATGATATGATCGAACACTTAAGTGACCACAAAAATTCCACCAGAGAACTCCTAAAAACTGATAAACAACTTTAGCAAAATGGCTTGATATAAAATTAACTCAAAGAAATTAGTAGCTTTCCTTTACTCAAAGGACAAATAGGCTGAGAATGAAATTAGTGAAATGACACCCTTCATAACCAAGCAAGTAAAAGATCTGTATGTCAAGAACTTCAAATCTTTGAAGAACGAAATCAAAGAAAAATTCTCAGAAGATGGAATTTTACTGTTTTTATGTGATTGCTGAGTGTAAAAAAAAAAAGCTCCTATCTGATCCTTTTAATTTCTCCTGGGCTCTTTTCTTTCTTTTGCTTGGAAAAAATTTGTGATCATTTTGTTTTATATCCTTTTGTTTTATTATATTATAATTTATTATTACCTCTTAGGATCTTGCTTTTTATTATTGAGAAACAAAAATTAGTGAATCTGGAGGGATAAAATAACAAATACTGATATTTATTTCAAAAGATTTTTTAATTAAATTTCATAAAGAAAGTTGGATTTGGTATGTCTTATATTTCAATGATACATTGATATATATTTTAGAAAAGTTCTTTAAAATTTACTTTTACATTGTAAGTGGAATAATTGTTTCATTTAATATTAAAGTTATTTCATATACATGTGAAATATATACATGTATTAAGACACATACAAACACTTTTGTTGTTGTTGTTGTTCTAGAGCTTTGAGGTATGCTGTCAAGCTCCTAGTGTTTGTTCTCTCTAGTTTCATTTTGGAGGCACTCAGAGCTATGAGTTTTCCTTGTAACACTGTTTAATTGTGTCCCATAAGTTTTGGTAAATTGTGGATTTGTTTTTATTAAATCCTCAAAAGTCTTTAATTTCTTTCTAACTCCTAAACCTGAAAAACAACTTCAGCAAAGTGGCTGGATATAAAATTATATATAACTCAAACAAATCAGTAACCTTCCACTACTCAAAGGATAAACAGCCTGAGAAAGAAATTAGGGAAGTAATACCCTTCACCAACCATGCTCCAGCCACAAATAGTATAAAATACCTTGGTGTGACTCTAATCAAGCAAGGGAAAGATCTGTATGACAAGATTTTAAGGCTCTGAAGAAAGGAATTGAAGCCGGCCTTAGAAGATGGAAAGACCTCCTATACTCATTGGTTAGCAGGATTAATATAGTAAAAATGGACATTTTGCCAAAAGCATTCTACAGATTTAGTGTTAAACCCATCAAAATTCCAAATCAGTTTTTCATGGACTTAGAAAGAGCAATTTGCAAATTCATTTAGAATAACAAAAAACCCAGGAGAGCAAAAACTATTCTCAACAATGAAAGAACTTCTGGGGAAATCACCATCCCTGACCACCAAGTACATTACAGAGCAATGATAAAAAACTGCATGGTATTGGTGTAGAGAAAGGCAGGAAGATCAGTGGAATAGAACTGAAGAACCAGAAATGAACCCACCACCTACAGTCATGTGATATTTGGCAAAGGAGATAAAATCACCCAGTGGGACAAAAGAGAGCATTTTTAACAAATGGTGATGGTTCAACTGGTAGTCAGCATGTAGAAGAATGCAAATCTAACCATTTTTATCTCCGTGTACAAAGCTCAAGTCCAATTGGATAAAGGACCTCCAGATAGAACCAGATACACTGAAACTAACAGAAGAGAAGTGGGGAGGACTCTCTAACACATGGCCACAGGGGAAATTTTCCTCAACAGAACAGGAATGGCTCATGCTCTAAGATCAACAATTCACAAATGGTATCTCAAAAAAAAATGCAATTGTTCTGTAAGGCAAAGGACACTGTCAATAGGACAAAATGGCAACCAACTGGGTGGGAAAAAATCGTTACCAATCCTATATCTGATAGAGGCCTAATATCCAATATATACGAAGACTTCAAGAAGATCCCAAATAAGCCTATTAAAAATGGAATACAGAACTAAACAAAGAGTTTTTCAACTGAGGAATATTGAATGGCCGGGAAGCACCTAAAGAAATGTTCAACATCCTTAATCAACAGGGAATTGCAAACCAAAACCACCCTGAAATTCCACCTGACATGAATTAGAATGTCTAAGTTCAGAAACTCAGTTGACAGCAAATGCTGGGAAGGATGTGGAGAAAGAGGAACACTCCTCCATTGTTGGTAGGACTGCAAGCTGGTACAATCACTCTGAAAAACAGTCTGACAGTTCCTTAGAAAACTCGATATAATTCTACCTGAGGACCCAGCTATACAACTCCTGGGCATATGCCCCCAAAGTATTCCAACATATAATAAGGACACATGCTCCATCAAGTTCATAGCACCCCTTTTTTTATAAGAGCTAGAAGCTGGAAATAACCCAGATGTCCCTCAACAGAGGAATGAATACAGAAAATGTCATACATTTGCACAATGGAGTACTACTCAGCTATTAAAAACAAAGACTCATGAAATTCTTAAGCAAATGGATGGAAGTAGAAAATATCATCTTGAGTGAGGTATCCCAGTCACAAAAGAACACACATACTATGCACTCACTGATAAGTGGATACTAGCCCAATAGTTCAGCATACCCAAGATATAATTCACAAACCACATCAAGCTCAGGAAGAAGGAAGACCAATGTTTTGGTGCTTCAGCCCTTCTTAGAAAGAGGAACAAAATACTCATGGGAGGAAATTCGGGGACAAATTGTGGAGCAGAGACTGAAGGAAAAGGCATCCAGAGACTGCTCCACCTAGATATACTTCCCATATACAAATACTATTGTGGGTGCCATGAAGTGTTTGCTGACAGGAACCTGATATAGCTATCTCCTGAGAGGCTCTGCCAGAGGGGGATGGTTGCAGACTACCGTTGGACTGAGTATGGGTTCCCCAATGGAGGAGTTAGAGAAAGGACTGAAGTAGCTGAAGGGGTTCACAATCCCATAGAAGAACAATATCAACCAATCAGACCTAGCAGACCTCCCAGGGACTAAACCACCAACCAAAGAGTACACATTGAATACCCCAAGGCTCCAGCTGCATATGTAGCAGAGGATGACCTTGTCTGGCATCAATGGGAGGAGGGTCCCTTGGTCCTGTGAAGGCTAGGTACCCCAGACTAGAGTAATGCCAGGGCAGGGAGGTGGGAGTGGCTGGGTAGATAGGTGAGCACCCCCCTCATAGAACCAAATAAAGGGGGTTGGGATAAGGGTTTCTGGAGGGGGAAACAGGGGAAGGGGATAATATTTGAAATGTAAATAAGTAAAATATCCAATAAAAAAGAAAAAGAGCAGTTGAATGGCTTTAGACTGTAGAAATATAAAGGACAAATTTTATAATTATAATCTCAACTATAAATGATAAAATATTAAGGGAAATGTTTGGGAGTTTAAAGCCTGTTTGCCATGTTTCTATGTCTACCTCTATTGTCCAATGAACAGTGACCACGACATGAAATTTTTTTCACAAGGAAGAGGCTACTTACTGAGCATTTTTGGAACTAGGAAAGAGAATTCTGTTACTGAACATTCCATTGCAAGAGAATAGACAGGAAGTCTATAGTTATCAGTCATTTAGGGTAAATAAAGTTTTAGAAATAGGAATCTAAAGCTATGTAGTATTCCAATGAACACTCTTTATGATTACAATGTATGAAGGGACAATGCAATCAGTGGTGACCTTTGAAAACACTGTGCTGGTTAATTTTCCATTGCTGTGACACAATACCTGAGAAGATTATCTTAAAAGGAGCAAAGGTTTATTTTAGCTTAGAATTATTGTCACTTAGGTCTATGGCAACATAACATATCATTTTAACAACAAGAGTGCAAGAGTTAGTCTAGTAACATATTCATCATCAGAATGACAAGATAGAGCATGGGAAGGGGGAAAAAGAATCTCAATATCCCTTTGAAGTCACCTACTCAAGGATATAACTTCCTATATGGGGTTCTGTCTCCTAAATGTATCCCACCTCACTGCAGTGATACAGGCTGAAAACTAGATCTTCAATATAGAAATCCTGGAGATTGCTCTAGGTATAGACTGAGCCAATGAACCACAAATTCATAGAATGCTGGACATAAACATGTACAAAGAAAATCGACAGTTCTTATGTCTTCTTCTAATTCAGTGATGAAAACAATTAACTTCTCTCTTGTCATTGTTGAGAAATGGAAGTTTTGCAATAGAAATTGTTTAATTCCAGTCTGACCTGTTTTACACCAACTTTGACAATTTACTTCCCAGATATAAGACGCATACAACATTTATATTTACAACAAGCACTTAAATAGCAAAAGAACTGAACAGATATCTACCTTCTATGCTCTTGGGATCTACTTCCATATTGATAACCCCGAGTTATTATGTTCTATATTTCATCTGGGCTGCTCCTACATCAGGGCCATGTTTTCATGAGTTATCGAATCCATGGTACTTCTCCTTCCTCCAACTGCATATTCTTCCCTTTCTGACCTTCCAGGCCCAGGAACCCTAAACTCTGTCTATATCTCTTCTACCAATCTATTAGTTGTTGGCATCTTTATTTGCCAATCAGAAATAACTTGGGAGCAAGGTCACATAGTTTCTACTAATGGACTCTCTCATCTTGGAGGCTTTGAGGGAAGGCTATTATTAGCATTAGAATACAAGCAGCCTCAGTCCAACACACTATAGGACTTGATAGGACTTGATGCCTTCGAGCACAGTACATACATTTTAGCACCATTTCAGTCTACTAAGTTTAGGGATGTTTTAAGTTATACTTTTGATCAATTTTGTTTCAAAGTCAGTGGTATACAGGAAATATAGTTCATGAGCATTGGTCATAAAATTAACTGACTTCAGCTTTTTATCTCTTGGGGTTTCTCCTTTATTATTTCACATACTCCTAGTTTCTAAAGATTCTTTGTCATTTCTATGTGCTAGCATTCTCTGTCAAGCCATGGGCTGCTGCTAATGGCTGCTTTGAGTACTTCCTCATTGGAGATCCCTTAATGAGTAATCATTTTACATGCTATTTTATTATTATCACTTAAAAGAATATTTGTTTTCTAATGAGAGACAAAAAGTATAGAACCATATGGAATGAGGAGTGTAAAGTGGGAGGAGGACAGGTAGAGGAAACTATAATCAGGATACAGTTTATGAATAAAAAGATATATTTTTATTAAAGAAAATTGACTATTTCAGAGATGAGGAGATGGCCTAGTGATTAAGAGTACTTGTTGTTTGTGCAGAGGGTCTAGGTTCAATATTAGTACCCACATGGTGGCTCAAAAACTTCCATGCCCCCAAATTCAGAGTATCTGATTCCTTATTCTGAACTTTTAATGTGTCCTTATATTCAGTCAAATTACTCATGCACATAACATAGAATCTTTAAAAATAAAATTGTCTGTTGATTTTTTTCTGCCAATACTGGCATTAAAGCTCAGCTCTATTATTTGACTTTAGAAAATGCATAACTTATAGAAAGACAGCAACAAATTTGTAGATATGTTGTCTTCCAATTTTGAATAGTTTTTAATTTTGAAAAGAAATTAGTCATACAGTCATTTCTTTACTCTTTTTTTACTGATTTATTCTTCGTGTCATGGTATCCACTACCAAAAATCACTGAGGTACTTTACATATTGTAAACACCTCCACACAATCTTAGCTAAAGCTCATATCAGCCAGGCATTTTGAACCTATTTTGTCTGAGTAGTGACCATCATTTTCTGTATTATTATATCAACTGACTTCTACTGCTCTGTTCTTTTCCTTTTGATTCCATATCTATTATACTGCAGTAATAGGGCCTTTTCTTTAAAAGTTATTTTAAACTGAAATTAATAATAATAATTAGTAATTATTATTAATAATAATAGAATACACATCCATGTTACAGAAGGGAATGGATATTGTATTCTTATGAAATATCCTATCTCACTATTGTCTGCTAAGTCTATTTAAGTTTTAGACTATCATAACTCTTTCCCGAAAACTTCATTTTCAGTTATATGTCACTTTTAAGCAGAGGCCTTTCTCCATTACATATTTGTGATTAACTGAATATATAAATTTCATGCTTTATATATAACTTGAAAAGTTAACATTTTCTGCAATTTAACAGTGATATATTTTAGATTTTCCTCCATGACTAGTCTCCTATGCATATTAATAGGAATATGGCTAAATGAAAAGCCATAGAGTTAGATTCACTAGACAAATAGCAATTTAGATTATATATACTTCACCATACACACCTGCCTTTTGAATGAAAAAAAGGACTGAAATATATGAAAGAAGTAAATATTTATTTTATACATTCAAGATGGAAGAGAAAAGCTGATAGAATACTTTAGATCATGGTGTTTGGTGGTAGTCTGAACATCATGGTCAGGGAAGGAAGCTGATTCAAATGGGAAAAAAGCCTAGCTTTGAGGAATGCACTGTTTTGCTTAAACTGCTGTCTAATAATCATCCAGAATTTTTTACTATGTAGTACGAAGTTTTCTTGACTTCTGACATGAAGAGTTGTTTTACTTAGTGCTTTGTTGCTGTAAAGAGACACAATGACCACTGCAACTCTTATAAAAGAAAACACTAATTGGGGATGGCCTACAGTTTAAAAGTTTTCTTCTAGTATCATCAAGGCAGGAAGGATGGCAGTGTGTAGGTACAAATGATGTTGGAAGAGCAGGAAGTTGTATATCTTGATTGACAGGAAGTAGAAAGGGACTGTGTTTGGCACTCTGAAGAGCCTGAACATAGGAGTCATTCAAGTTCACCTCCATAGTGACACACTTCCTCCAAGAAGGCCACACTTACACAAGCAAGGCCACATTTCCTAATATTGCCACTCCCTACTGACTAAGCATTCAAACACAGGAATCTCTCAGGACCATAGCTATTCAAACCACCACAGTGCTGTAGTTTTGATATTCCCTGGAGCTCTAGTAACTTAAGGGATAAAGAACTACTTTTAATACACTTAAAATGTTATGAAAGCATGTGAGAGAAGAACTGTCACTGGAAAGAAGATGGAATAAAAACTCACAATCAGTGTCTAAAATTTAAGGTAGTCTTAGGAGTTCATGCAGTTTGGTATCCTAAAGGCATGGTATCTGTTTTTTTTTTGTTTTTTTTTTTTTTTTTTTTTTTTTTTTTTTTTTTTT
>NW_022196913.1:31840592-31855549 GCF_008632895.1 Mastomys coucha
TTTTTTTAAGGATTTTATTGCTTTGCAAAATACCATGATTAAATGAAATTCAGTGAAGACAGGTTATAAGGAAACAGTTTGCAGTTCATTATAGAGAGATCTCACTGCAAGAACTCATGGCACAAACCTTGAATTAGGACTTGATTCAGAAGTCATGGATGGACACTGCTTATTGGCTTACTCAGAATTCCTTTGCATAATATCCTAGACCACATGACCTAAAGTGACATCAGCAGTCATTAAGAAAGGAAATGTTCTATAGACTTGCCTACAATCCAATATTAAAGAGGCATTTTCTCAGCCTAGGTTCTTTGTTCCAGATTACTCTGGCTTGTGGAAATTTAACATTAAATCTGACCAGAAGAGTATCTATCACACCATGTCTTTCTTACTGCATTCCTCTATTTAGTCTTTTCATTTTTTACTCCATGTTGCACAGTTCTAGCCTTTCAATTCAACTCATATTTTGTACTTTCCATTTATCAGGATGCTTTTGCTCCTGACACTCACTGTCTGGAAATCCTTGCAAATCACTGACAGTATTGGAAGTAAACTTCTGTAACTCAGTTTCCTTTAAGGAAATATGAAAACAATATGAACCCCTAACCTCAGATGCTTAAAATGAATTTGTAAAGCTGGGCTCCCATTAACCAAACCACAACACCCATGGACTGAAAAAATAAAATATTTAACATATTTTTTTTGACTTATTACTAGGGTTAGTGTCCTTCTTACAAATGTCTGATTAATGAATATAGCTGTTGCTTTATATTACTATAATGTCAACCATGTAAACTTATGCTAGAGTAAAGAGATTTTGTGTTCTCAAGCAAAGGTAACATATCCCTTAATCACTTAAAGACTATTGGTGAGGTGCAATTGGACATTTGCTTGGATGAAATTCAATCTGGATGAAGTACATTATTTTGTGACACATCACACAGAGGACCAGAAAACTGATACTTGAGTACAGACTTGTGTTTGAAGAAGGCAGAAAAGAAATGAGGGTATTAACACCTTCTATAGCATTCACAAATAATATAAAAACCTTGATGTAACTCTAACTAAACAAATGAAAGACCTATATGACAAGAAGTTCAAGTCTAAGAAATTGAGGAAGATATCAGAAGATGGAAATATCTCTCATGCTCATGGATTGTTAGGATTAGCATAGTAGAAATGACCATCTTTCTGAAAGCAATCTGCAGATTCAATGCAATTCCCATCAAAATTCCAACAGAATTATTGACCTTGAAATGGCAATTCATATGTATATATATATATATATATATATATATACATACATATATATGTACATACATATATTTGTATATATATATATATATATATACATACATACATACCCAGGATAGCTAAATGGATCCTCTATAGTAAATGAACTTCTAGATGTATCAGAATCTTTGATTACAAGCTATATTATGTGCCATTGGATCCCTTTTCCCTAGCTGGACTGTCTGGATGCATCTCAGTGGAAGAGGGTGCACTTAGTCCTATGTCTCAGGGCAGAGTGGTGCCCAATGAGAGCTTTCCTATCTCCAAGAAGAAGTAGAGAGGGTAATGGAGGGAGAAAATATAAGAGTAGGACTGGGAGGAGAGGAAGAAGTAGGCTGTCATCAGGATGTAAAGCAAATAAATAAATATATTAATTGGAAATGAAAATAATGTGATTTCTATCCTTTGTTTTCTAGCTGCTATCCTGACTTGGAAATTTTAGGAGTAGTCTTTATATACCTTAATTAAAATAGCTTAATCATGGTCACCAGTCATCTTATCAATATGCTAATTTCTGCTTACATGTAGTGTATTAAATATTTGTGCCTCTGTGCTCATCAGGAAAATTATTTTGTAATTTTGTGATTTTTTTATAGTTTTTATTTTTCTGAGATTATAATATAATTACATAATATTCCCTTTTCTTAAGCACTACAGTTCCTCTCTTGTATCTCTCATGGCCACTCTTTTTTGTTTTTGTTTCTCTATTTGTATTTGGTATTGTGGTCATGCTAGCTCTATAAAATATATTTGGTAACTGTGCCTTTTTTGCATATTTTAAAATGTTTGAAGAATATTTATATTAGGCAATTTCTTAGGTTGAGTTCAATTTGGCAGTGTACCCATCTTTTCTTTGTAGGTAAGCTTTTATTTTCACTGGTGGTTTCAACAGTAGAAACAGATCTACTTGAGTGTACTTCACTTTCTATGGAAGTACAATGTACCTAATCCTCTCACATATTATTTACCTCCATATATATGTCCATCCATTTACTCATGCACATCTTATTCATTCATGAGTGCAGTCCTGATTCATGTGTCTCTTTTGTCCTTCTGCCCCTTGATTTCCTCTGTAGAATATCAGTCCATGTCTTAAGATATTTCACATCCTTTTTCTTCATTACACAGCCCTTTCTGAGTTTTTTATTGGGAAGTATTGTATCAGTGTTTGAAATTATCTCTATACCTTTCTTTTTGTAACCTTTTTTATAACTACAGCTTCCTAAGCCATATCTATTTTACAATTTGACCACATTGTATTCTCAAAGAAAAATGTGATACTTTTCTGTTGTTCTGTGACATATACAAAACCTTTAAGTTTGACATACATCACACTTTATAATGCAAACTTAATTCTCAATAATTTTTCTCTAGTTCTTATACTATTTCTTCTTTCTGCCATGAAACTTTGGACATATCAAATATTTTCTTTAAAAGAAAAGTCCTTTAGTTGCCTATAATCCTTTCTGAGATTAAGGGTCCCTGGCCTTAGCACATCTATTACTGTTTAGCTCATGTTTCTGCTGCCATATTGGTGACACTTTGTAGATATTAACTTCTGTCATTCCCAATAGACCCAATTTCAAAGAAAACCCCCTTATCTTCTGGCTCTTAACATGTATCCTCCCCTATTCCACAATGAGTCCTGAACATCAAGTGGTAATGTATTATAGATGGATTATTGGGACTGGGTTCTAAGTGTAGATTTTGATTGGTTGGACTTTTCTGTAATAACCATGCAATACAGTATTGGATCAAAGTACAGGAAAATAAAAAATAAAGAAATAAATATCAAGAAAATGGCACCATCTATACAAATACATGGAAGTTGAATGATCAATCATGTCACTGGAAAAAAGAAAGAAGAAATTTCAAGACTTCCTAGAGCCGGGCAGTAGTGGTGCACATATTTAATCCCAGCACTTGGAAGGCAGAGGCAGGCGGATTTCTGAAATCAAGGCCAACCTGGTCTACAGAGTGAATTCCAGGGCAGTCAGAACTGCTCAGAGAAACCCTGTCTCAAAAAACATAACCAGAAAAAACAAACAAACAAACAAACAAAAAAAAACAAAAGAAACTTCTTAGAATCCAAAAAAATCAAAGCTCTGCTTATCAAAATATTATATTAAGGTATAACTGAAGAAGAAAATAACCAGTTAGTAATGGAAAATGGCATGGTCTCTGTTTCATACTGAGCAGAATGAAAACAACTTGTTGCTTCATCGGACTTTTATGACAGACATCATAAGGGATTGTCCATCTTAAAACTCCTATGGTTTTTATACACACAACATGTGAAGTGTCTAGTTTTTGAAAAAAATACTACATACCAACAAAACAATTGTTAGACAGAGAAATGAAAACCTACGGAACATATCTATGATCACGCTATGGAGGCGCAATGTTATAGATGGGATTATGACACACATTGAAGAGATCATCACTAACTGAGATTTACTTTCTAAAATAATTTTATATTTTCAAAATCAGCTCTTTGGAAATTTCACAAATGAATTCAATGTATCTTTATCATGTCCAGTCCTTGCCTTCTTTCCTCCAAGTCCTCCTGAGGCTGTGAAGTCAGATAGCAATTGAATTAGATTGGCTATATTCTCACTGTCAACATAGTTTCCTAAAGACAATCTCAATTTCAGGAACATTAAAAATTATATTTTTGATTCTGATATGTGAATTAGTTGATAAGTTTTGCACTTTCATATTAACAACTTGACTTTCATTACTTTTTTTGTGAAATAAATTGTGACTTTATTGAAGTAAATTTTAACTTTATTTGCAAAATTAACATCTAGTGTTTGTAATATATTTGATTGGGCATCCTGATTTTCTTGATATATATTCTATTCAATGAACAAAAGATGAAGAGGCGTTTTAGATTTGGATATTTCTGAAGATAATGCTTTTATTTTTTTAAAAAAGAGACCCCTTATACCCCCACAAGTATTCAAAAGATATACAATCAAAAGAGACATCTCGGCAATGGACTGTGGTGGAACATTTACAAAACAGACAGAGGAGATGTGGACTTAGCAATCTTCCCCAGTTATGCGACACTTCAAAGTTTTGAGATATAATAGAATGTGGTATGTTTCATTGTATATGCAGTTGCAAAGGTTAAATATTGCCAAAAATTTTTGACTTTTGCCATCTGATTTTAAGAATGAAAGATGTTCCCAGCTAGGAAATTCTTCCTTCATCTCTGATGTAGGATAGACCTAAAAATCAAAATGAAAATCAGGTACTTGTTGATTATATTGTTAGTGTTCCTTTCTCCTTATTTCTTCTGTATCCTCCTTATTTCTTCTGTATCCAATCAGAGAAATACATTCAAAAATGTGATGCTTCTATCAAAGTTACAGGTTTCCATTTATAAAAACCAAGAGACTCACAAGCAGTTAGACTTCTAGAATCTGTGGAGAAGATTCATGGGCATTTCTTCTAATCACAGAGGAAGGATGCCCTTTCAGAAGGAGAGGAAATGTAGAAAAATCTCTATTTGATTCTAGGCAAGTGGAAAAGCTCATATCAGTTACTGACTCAGGAAATTCTTACAGGTCCTATCATATGTATTTCACAGAAGCATATATGTTCCCCTATTCTATGAAGTCCATTACCCAAGAGGTCTATGTATGAAAATCTTACATGTTAAGGATAAGTTAGTGATTTAATAGCAGACTCAAGGGATGGTTGCTATCAAAGGACCAGAGGTCTTTTGATCCAACTAATAAAGGTATCCTCTAAGTATCTAAGAGGAACAGCTATGTTTCATTCATATTTTCAGGCTGGAAGCATCTGAAAAGGTTGGAAGTTCCAGCAACTTATTAGAGCATTGTTTCAGAAACTTCCTAATGCTCTGTCCCTTTAATATAGTTCTTCATGCTGTGATGAACCCCAACCATAAAAATATTTTCATTGTTCCTTAATAATTCTAATTTCATGAATTTCAGTAATTGTAATATAAATATCTGCTATATGACTCCTGTAAAAGGGTCTTTTGACCCCCCAAAAAGTCATGACCCACAGGTTGAGAAACTCTGTTTTATGGGAAAATTATGAACAAGATCAGATATCTATGTTTCACTCTGGAAAGATGAGGCATTTCAGAATTTTTTCATTGTTGTTATTGTTGTTGTTGTTAATTTATACATACTGCTTCTTTTAAAAATGAGAATAACAAATGGGAAATGCTCACCTTGGTGAGTATCCACCTGAGGTCATCCATCAGTTCTCTTTTGTTTGCTTCAATCTCCATGGCTTTTGAAAGGATCGTTTCAGGGACATCTTGCATGGCCCTCAGTTCAGTCACTAGATGGAACAGAGGGCTGATCCAGGCACCCACATAATTGATCAAAGTTTTTAAATATTTTTCAGTCTGAGAAACACAATAGAACCATTTCTTTAAATAATTTGAGTTTAGCAGGTTTGTTACCTCTAATATTCATGTAAAAATGCTGAAGTGAAACACATTTTTACTGTGTGTGTAAGACACATGTATAGATGTTACATAGTTTGGAAGTAAAACATTTAAACAGCTGGTGTAATTTCTACAAAATAAAACAAATTGTGGGGCTTGTAAATTAGCACTTTTCTGAGCTTAGGTCATCATCGTATTTTGTTCTCTTTGTGCAATTCAAAGAGCTTCTTTGCCAGTGTGATCTTTATTATTTGGTTATTTGATTATGAATGTGTAAAACAGGTCTTCCTGGTACTCAATAGGAACAAATAAAAATTGACTCATGATTAGATAGAAGCAGTGGTAAGTAGATACAATAATTTTCATTAAGGGATTCTTGTATACCATTTATAGGGGAAGACCTGTATCACATCCTAAAACGATATGTAGACCTTTTCATCATGAATTTGGGCATTTTTGCCTCCTAAGGAATATAAACTATTATTTCACAAGACTACTCTGATCATCCAGTTTCAGTTAAGGCCTAGAGAATAACAAAAGCATGAAGTGATAGATAAAAATAGAAATAGAACAAAGACAGATTTGAAAAATCAGGAAGTGGACAGTGTTCAGTAATGTAGAATGCCACTATGCAGAACACATTAGAAACATTTTAAATACAGCCACGTTGTTATCATTGATGGAGGAGTGAGTATGTAAACATAGATAACAAATTTAGCCAAACAAAACCTAAAGATACAGTAAGAATAATTTCAGTGGCAAATAATCCCCTAAACACTATTCTGTAAATGATATATTTAAGCATTACTACATTGTTATTGGGCATTTGATTTTATTTATAATTTAGTAATACTATATTGTGATTATTTCTTATACTTTATCTTCATTTTTTGGCATGCATGATTACTTTTTTATCATAATGCCTGTAATAATTGACATTACCACAAACCAAATATACTGCTTCTGGAGTTCTGTGAAAAAACAATGAAGGCAACTCACTTTAATATCTTCATGCTCAGTTCCCCTATCTGGGGGGTTTGAGAGAGTATAATGGCAAAAAGTTCCTGCTCTGACAACAGCCTCATCCCGCCTAATCATCTTTGAATTCTGCAAATAAAACAAAAAACAGAGTTCAGAAATAATAAATAACTTCATGACTAGAATATTAATGCATTTTAGAGTATTTTTAAATTTTAATAAGTTCATAAAATATAGATATTAATAATTAAGAAACTGCCTGTTATGTAATTCTGTGTCTCTCATTGTACCTGCAATTTAACTTGGCTTTCTACTAACTTTTGAATATTTAACTCCTTCCTTTCTTACTCTCTTCCTAAATTTCCAAACTTACTCTATGGAAGGCAAACACTGAAAGGAGAAAATTATGAAAAATTAAGTGATTTAATTTCAGCATAAAGTTATTCAGCATATTAACCTTCCCATTTTCTATCAATAAATACTGTTATTTCCTTACCCAGTCAACAAAGTTAAAAATTTATTAATTTAACACTAAAGAATATAGCTAGTCATGTTTATAATAGTTTTAGAATAAAATTGTGTGCAATTTGACTCACAAAATAAACTATTTAAGAGTAAATTCTATGTAAACTCAACATCAATAAAGTATAAAAATAGTAATTTTTATTATGCATTATAGTAGTCATTGCATGATTAATGAAATATTTAGTTTACTTAATTACATACTTTAAAATACCTTATTTATTTATATCAAATAATCAGTTAATTCATGAAAGGTGAGTGAATGTAGGGGAATGCGAGGGCAGGAAGGCAGGAGTGGATGGATGGGTAGTGGCATACCCTCATAGAAGCATGAGGAGGTGAGATGGGATACAGGGTTTCTGTGGGGAAATAGGAAAAAGGGATAATACTTGAAATGTAGATAAAAAAAATCCAATAAAATGATAAGTTGAAAAGCTATCAGTTAAGAACAGGAAATACAAATACTGTATAATGTTTCTCATCTAAAGTCTTATCATTGACATGAGACTATTATTGGGAAGCAGCTGAAGGTAAGTGAGGTACTTACAAGAGCCAAAAATTCTCCAGATGAGAATTGGTTGCGATACTGAGTCATGTTAAAGGGAGAAAAATAACATCTAGTCAATAAAATTATGACCACATATTTATTCCAAACAGAGACACATCCATTTTATGACCATATTATTGAAAGTTTGCCTGCTTCTATAATTTCTTTTTTTCTGACCTTAAGAAATGACATTCAACACAAAATGAATGGATACACTTTTATTCATGCCCTGATACTGGACAAATTTATTACTGAAAATCTTTATACCACAATTTACAGTTTTTTGCTAGATTCTTTTTCTTTCTTTCTTTGCTCTTTTCTTCTTTCTTTCTTTCTTCCCTCTTCCTTCCTTCCATGTTTTACTTTATCTCTGTTTCAAATATATAGTTAGCTATACTGAACATCTTCTATAGTGTGTACCTGCAGTGTGCTAAAAGAACATGACCAATGGAAATTCATGGTCCTGAGTGCAATAACAGGAAATGAGAGTTATTCCCAACTCACATTTTAAAAGTTTCTACCATAGTTTGTTTTTATTTTTAATAAAGCAAAAATATATACTAATATCATTAGATTCTATGATATTTCATGACACTGCCCAATTGCCCCTGTCCTTGTTTCAGTAGTAGCGGCATCATTCACCCATGAGGGTATATTTTGTGATATTTGAATCATGATATTTAGTGTCTCAGGTTAAAGTGCAGTTCAAGTATTAGTATGGAGGTAGAAGTACTTACAAGTTCTACATAAAATTGGTCAGCAAGATTACGGAGGGTTTCAGCTTTCTGAATGGCACTGTTAAATGTTTCCACAAGCGGGTTCCAGCAGCCATTCTTTTCTGCGAGGCATGGAAGAATTGATGCAGCTTTCTCCCACAGCAGCAAGTTTGACACCACCATCAGGAGGAGTGCCCCTGCTACATAGAAACAAAACCACTTAGAGGTGGTATATTAACCTGAGTTCTCCTAGGTCCAATTGACTCATGAGAGTTGTACCTGGCCAAAGGTAGTTTTGTTTATTTGTCTGGTTGTATTTGATTTTTGTTTTTGTTTTTGATTTCTTTTTTTTATTAGATGTTCTCTTTATTTACAATATCTCCTTTCCCAGGTTCCTCTCAGAAAAAAAAGAAATTAAAAAAAAAGAAAAGAAAAGAACAAAAACTAAAACAAACCCCTGTTCCCTCACCCCTCCCCCTGCTCACCACCCAACTGCTTACGGGCACTAACATTCCCCTACTCTGGGGTATAGAACCTTCACAGGGTCAAGAGCCTCTCCTCCTATTGATGACCAACTTGACTATTCTCTGTTATACACATGCTGCTGGAGCCATGAGTCCCCCCATGTGTACTCTTTGGTTGGTGGCTTAGTCCCTGGGAGCTCTGAGGGTACTAGTTAGTTCATATTGTTTGTCCTAAGGGGCTGCAAACACTTCAGCTCCTTGGGTCCTTTCTCTAGATCCTTCATTGGGACCGTGTACTCAGTCCAATGAATGCCTGTGAGCCTCTATTTCTGTATTAGTCAGCTACTGTCACAGTGTCCCAAGTGACAGCTATATCAGGCTTGTGTCATCCAGCACTTGCTAACATCCACAATAGTGTCTAGATTTGATGATTGAATATGGGAAGGATTCCAAGGTGGTGCAGTCTCTGAATTGTCATTCCTTAAGTCTCTGTTCCACAGTTAGTCTCTGAAACTCCTTCAATGGGTATTTGGTTCCCCCTTTTAAGAAGCAACTAAGTACCCACACTCTGGTCTTCCTTCTTCTTGAGTTTCTTGTAGTTTGTGAATTGTACTTTGTATATTTCGATGGCAGCCTAGTCTAGTCCCCGATTTTCATGGGATTGCTTCAAGTTTCTCTCCATTTAGTTTGATGTTGGCTACTGGTTTGCTGTATATTGCTTTTACTATGTTTAAGTATGGGCCTTTGAATTCCTGATCTTCCCAAAACTTTTATCATGAAGGGATTTTTTATTTTGTCAAATCAAACA
Organism: Mastomys coucha; assembly: GCF_008632895.1. Classification (NCBI taxonomy): domain Eukaryota; kingdom Metazoa; phylum Chordata; class Mammalia; order Rodentia; family Muridae; genus Mastomys; species Mastomys coucha. The sequence continues at coordinate 31,850,353 of NW_022196913.1, forward strand.
CGTTTTGTTAAATGCTTTCTCAGCATCTAATGAGATGATCATATGTTTTTTTCTTTGAGTTTGTTTATATATTGAATATTTCTGAATATTGAACCATCCCTGCATCCTTGGATGAAGCTTACTTGATCATGATGGATGATCGTTTTGATGTGTTCATGGATTCGGTTTGCAAGAATTTTATTGAGTATTTTTGCATCAATATTCATAAGGAAAATTGGTCTGAAGTTTTTGTTTTTTTTTCTGCATGACTTCGTATTCAATACCTTGTATGGCATATAAAGTCACATGAAGTAATTGAATTCTGAGTAATAGTTTGAGAAGCAGGTATTTTCACATTCTTGTATTGTTTCAGAAGTGCTTCTGAATTTTACAAATGTCTGAAATTAAAATTAGTTCCATACTTGTATTTTAAGTCATTTTTAGATGGTTTAGTGTCTTTGGAATTTAATCTCATTATCTGTTACCAAATTCTTAAAGAACGTATAATTTTTAAAGTTCATGTCTGATGTCAACCTTTTGGAACCTGATGGGACAAGAATAGCACAGTTTACCTCTTGGCTTTCTCTATACATTTGACAATAAATAAAACCATAATGAATACTATCAACAAGAAGACGTGTTGTCCAATATATGATGTCACCTTAGAACTCATAACATGGTAAATCTCCATCAGAGATTTTTTCATCAAAAACTTCAGATTATTCTCTTTAAAGCTGATCTGCCCAATAATTTTTGTCACTAAATTAGATTCTCATAATGTAATCTGAATATATTTATAATAGAAAAGGCTATATGTTCAAGTCATTTTTCTAATGGCTTATTGGCTAAGGTAGGAGTCAGAATACCAACTGTCAGTATTTTTTACTCACAATCACAATTCTGATTCTTCTGCCTTGAGATAATGTTAATTTGATCCTCTGATTTTATACACTTGGTATTTTCTAATTTCTAAAACAACAAAACATTGTTTGAGATGCATTCTTTGTTCTGGAAGGTTTTCCATGCATTGGAAGCTGCATAATGATTTCCATTAGTTCTATTCATTTGATACCAGTAACACTTTTGTACTTCTTCCCTTTCCTCAAGAAAAAGACAACACAGACTTCCTCTAAACACTGTTTCAAGTTAAGAGAATGATGAGAACTACTAATCCAATTGTCTATTGTTTCCTTGTATTATTTTTTTCAAGAAAAATAATTTTAAAAGATTTTAAAAAGTCTATGTAAGAATTCTTCTCCTGGTAATATATGAACAAATATCTTTTAAAACCAGATAGAACATCAAAGATTCCAAAGAAAGAAATCCATTACAACAAATTCATAGAACCACTGAACTGAATTCTTTTACTAAGAGAGGCAGGAACGATGATTTACTTACAGAAGTGGGGTTGACTCAATGAGAGTGCCATCACTGAGAAGATTCTAAGCAGAACTTTTGTCTCTGAAGATCTGCTTCACTTAAATCGTACATTCAGTTAGTATCCTGCTCCTATATATGCTAGCAGATAACTCCAAGGCATGCACAGCCATGTGACAACAAGAAGTCACGTACAGAGACATTCATTCATGAACCATGTCTTTCTTGCTCCAGGGAATGTTAACCATTTTATTACAACATACTTCTATGTGTCTGGATGTCTTGTCTTTGCTTGTTCCTACATGTCGATTCTTGTGCAAATTTTTTTTGAAATCTGTGAAGCCATTCTCAGGTGCCTGATCACAGATGATCATGTCAGACCATGAGGAAATTGGTGCTCATGATTACTTCTCCTTCCTTAGAATCTTAAATTCCTTGTTTTAACTTTTTCCTATTCTTTATTGACAGAGAGCAATTCTTTATTGGCTATTTGACCACAATGTGAAAGCATTAGTAAATCATCCATAGTGTTATTATGAATCTTTGCCAGTAATCACTGGCTACCCTGAAGAGTTTCTCTAGGAAGTATACTGACAATAATTATAATCTGCATGTTTAAATTAATTAGGTATTTAGAAGTCAGTCTAAAATAAATCAGATATATTTAACACAAAACCTCCATTAACTTCTCTCTACATAGTACAATCTCTCAAAACTTATTGCACATTCTTTTAAAATAACAAATGAGTTCTTGCAATTGCAATTTCTTGCAATTGCCTTTAATTATGTCAGAAGTTTGATAACTATACCATTAGCAATTGTGCCATGATTGTCCAAATGAGTACAGTTTTTCCACTTGCTTCTACTATTAGCACTGGTGAAAATTCTTCAAAAGCCAACTCCATAGAGTCTTCCAGACTCTGGCATCTATTCAACATTGATGGACCTTCAAACTCAATGTCAACAACATTTCCTTATATTGTTGAAATAGAGTACTTACTGCCAAAAAACTTTGGCAAATTTCTTAGGTTTAAAATTCTTTTGAAAGGTGATACAAGCTGGACAGTGGTGGTGCACGCCTTTAATCCCAGTGCTTGGGAGGCAGAGGCAGGTGGATTTCAGAGTTTGAGGCCAGCCTAGTCTACAAAGTGAGTTTCAGGACAGCCAGAGCTATACAGAGAAACCCTGTCTCAAAAAGACAAAACAAAACAAACAAACAAACAAACAAAAGAAAGGTGGTACAGCTACAAGAATGGCATGAGGAATTTCAAAAGCCTAGCTGAACAATATCTCTTGAGAAGTAGTATCTTATCTGCTTGTCACCCTCATCTCAGAGATTTAATTCAATAAACATATGGTTCTCAGGACTCACCTTTGCTACATGTATACTGGCACAACTTGGGATCCATCTCAAGGGAAGGCTACAAGGCCTGATACTATTACTGATGCTATAGAGTGCATACAAAAATGAATCTTGCATGGCTATCCTCTGAGAGGCCAAACAAAGCTGAAAGAATGAGATGCAGATAATTACACCTATTCAATGAACTAAAGTCAGGATCTCCTGTAGTTGAGTTAGGGAATGACTGGAAGAAGCTGATTAGACGGGAAATCCCATAGGAAGACCAGCACTGTCAACTAACCCTGAGATCTCTCAGACATTGAGTGATTGACGAGGCAGCATACACTATCTGATACAAGACACATATACAGCACAGAACTTCCTAATCTGGCCTCAGTGAGAGAAGATTTGCCTAACCCTCAAGAGAGTTGTGGCCCCATGGAGTGGAGAGGCATGAGGGGTTTGGGGTTGGGTGTAGGGGAGTATGGACATCCTCTTGGAGATGGAGTTGGGGGCAGGAACAGGAAGAGGAACTGTAGGAGGGTGGACCGTGAGGGGTTAATGACTGGAACGTAAAAAAATAAAAGTAATAAAAATACAAACAAACAAATCAAAAGAAACATATGTTTTTCAGGAATCCCTTTTCCTAAATGAATGTACATTCTCAAAGATTCCTTTTTGATTATTTTTTTACATTGTTATTTTATTTATTTACATTCGAAATGGTATCCCCATTCCCAGTCCCCCCTTACCAAGTTCATCAGCCCATTTCCCTTCCTCTTTGCTTCTGAGAGGCTGTTCCCTCACCCAACTACCCTACCTACTTACTCCAGCTATCAAATTTCTACAGGTTTAAGTATATCCTATCCTACTCCGTACAAAGATGGCACTCCTTTGCCACATATGAGCCAGGGCCCTCGTCTAGCCCATGTATACTATTTGTTTGGTGGCTTAGTCTACGAGAGCTCAAAGGGGTCTGGGTTATTTGAAATTCACTTGATGACTCTGCATCCACATAGACATTAGTCACACGTTTGCAAAGGTGTTAGACAGCATGAACAAGCCTTGAGGTTATATGAGTTGTTTAGTCCAAAGTATAAGAATGTGTAGAGTAGCACGGATTGGATCTTCTGCATTTGCAAGCTTATGATCTAAAGACAGCCATCTGTACTCTTTAGGTTGCTTCACTTTAGACTAACATATGATCAGTAAGAGGTGGCATTTTGCTAAGGGCCAAGAAGAAGCAGGGTCCATTTAGATCTACCAAATCTGTTGTTCCTTAAGGAGTCTTCCAACTTTTGACAGTCTCTTGCTTGGTCTTCTGCTGTATATTTGTTTATCTGTCAACAGTGTTTTAGGAAAGGCCTCTGGCTTTGATTAGTATTCTCCACCCCACAGATGTCTCTATTCTCAACAAGAAAAGTTCATCATAATTTTCATAACATCAATCAGAACACTACAATCTTGATATTTAGCCTACATCTCTTCTGCATGTCCACTACCAAGATTCTTATCTACATTAGAGAATTGTCTACAGAGTTTTCTATGAGGAAGAGTTAAGTGCCTACCCTTAGGGTAAACTGTATCATTTTTATATCCCTTGATTTTTCTTTTCTTTTCATTCTTACACTGTTGGATTTTCCTGTAGTGATTTTGGATAGCCATGAATTCTAGTCTACTTAGCAAACTGATGTGGACAGTTCCTTGAAGAGTCCTTTAAGATGTCCTGTGGTCCACTTTAATGTCCTGTCACTTCTTTTCTTCAGAACCCCTTTTAATGCAAGTGTAATTTTTGTGCTGGATCATGACTTGCAAGATATTATACAAACTTTGTAGTCACACCTTTGGAGTTATCTCTTCTAAAAAGTGAATGTGTTTTTCAGAAATGCAGAAGTTGAGATCTAAAACTACCTGAAAAAAGTCAAAGGGGTTATTCTTGACACTCCTAAACATATGTCTCCTACTTGATTTTTAATTTCGTCAAAATGATGATACTTTATCAAAATTACCTGACTATAATGCTCAGTGGAAAGTTGGATTCTATTCTCACCATTTTGTCTTCTGAAAGCCTCCTATATGTTTGGATTCTTATTTCTTTTCCTAGATTTGGGTATTATTTTATGCTATGTGTTTCCATTCTAGATTTTGTAAACTTTACAATGCACCTAATAAAAATATATGTATCTGTCCCTGTGCTTTTTCTTTGTCACTGTCTCTCTCTCCCAAACACAGGTGCACAAACATATATACACATGCCACGCACACTTGTCTACTCCAGTCACATGCAAAATATTGGGAGTAAAAGCCTGATTAAGGATAAGAGGCAATAAGAATCCAAAAGGATAGACAGTCGTTGGTATCTCCTAACTCAGACGTGTTCCAGATCAGTCTTTCCAATCATCAACATGCCCTCATAATTAGACATAAAGGCACCCCAAGAAATGATTTGTAAATGGTTAAGATTGGACATTGTTTCCTGGCCAACACAATGTTACCAAC
>NW_022196913.1:31855959-31880901 GCF_008632895.1 Mastomys coucha
TCTGCCCTGCATGCTGTATGCTACTTAAGCCTGCTTGTCACTTTGTACAAGGACTTAGACAAGGACTTGAACTCGGACTCGACTCGCATGCAGGACTAGCACTATGGACTCGCAGAAGGACTTGCACTAGAACGTAGATGGGCTAGGACTCAGACTCATGCAATCTGCAGCCCCCCAGGCCCAGAGCGCTTTGGCCCGGGGGATGCAGCACCAGTCTAGAGGAAATAGCTGCTGCTTTAGACCCAGAATGTTTTAGATAGCCTCAGATGTACCTCAACTATCGAGCTGCCAGATTTACCATCTCTCTTTTGCAATGACTGTAAAAGTCTGATGCCATTTTTAAGAAATACATTCAGATCCTGTACTTCATGTGTCGTCTCCGCCATCATTTCTTCACCTACATCTAGTCAACCTGACTAGGACCCCCATTTCTCCCACGGGTTGAGGGAGGCCCAGATCAGCCGGCCTGTGGCATACACACATATACATACAATCATATTCACACATACACACAGTGTATAATATATAAATATAAATAATATCTAAGTATATCCAACATTCACACTGAAAACAGAAATTTAACCTAAGCTAAAATTTAAAGAAGAAAATTTTACAATCAGAAATATTTCCCCCATTTATAGGTCAGCACATGAGGCTCTTAATGCTACTCCACTGGTCTAAATTCTCTTGTCTCTATATGTGGACACTTTTGTAGTTGTTGGGTACACATTTATAAAGAAAGAAGTTAAAGCCACTTCTTCAAGGACCTTAGACCCTTGTTAAGAAGCAAATACGACTAATTGAGGAACAGAAATTTTACTGTGAGGCATGTACACAGGGTAACTGAGCTGGAGAAAAAATTTAGAGCAGTATAAGAAGTTTGAGGGTAACAGTGATAAAACTGGAATGTTTATAAATATTGACTTAGAATTCATTCAGAAATACAAATGTTCCTAATCCTGCATTGTTCATGTAAATGTGAGCTAGAATTTTTTTTTTAAAAAATCCTTTTTTCCCTTGAGTATCTTTGGTATTTTATCAATGAAACAAGTCAGATATGTCAGTGTGTTTGTGTGTGTGTGTATATTTATGCTTATTTGTATGATTATATGAATGAACATGTTTATATGTTCACATGTGCCTGTGTGTGTGGGAAGGGTATTTATACATATGTCACTGTACCTACATATGCGTACATGTATTTCAAGTCCTATACTGGATAGCTTCGTCATTCACTCCCTAACCTTTATTTAAGATAGGTCATCTCATTGAACAAAGAGATCATTGATTAGATATATGGGTTAAGTACAAACTCCAGGACCCAACAGTTCCCACTTTCCAAGAACAGGATTACTGTCATAGGCAGCTTCACTCTGCAATTTCATATATATTCACGTAGTTGGGTTCAGGCCTAGAACATGTGTACCATCTTTTCAAACTGTAACAATCTCCTGATAACCGAATTTATCAAACAGATCTGGAAGATTTATTTGTGTTAATTTAAACTTTTCAAATTCTATTTGCCAGGGTAAAATTGACTGAAATAAGTAATACTTAGTCTTAAATTACAGAACTCCTTTTTCAGTTAGTCAAGTTGAGCACGCTTACCAAAATAATTCACACACAGACACCATTGCAGAAGTCACTCAAATTAGGCTCCCATTTATTCCTTTAATGGTGATGTGAATGCCATGTTGTATGATATATATTACTTATCTTCTTGCTTATTCCTCATTACTTATTAATATCCATAGTTTCTAATTAATTATTTTTAAAATTTGAAGAAATATAATATGGTAAAGAAACAGAGTTTTGAAATGTATCAATATTTTAAGAAATGCAATGTGATATTTTATATCTTGAAAATAAGTTTTAAAAGTAAATTTATATTTTACTTTAAATATAAGTGGACTAATTTTATTTGCTTTAAACACAATGTGACATTATTGTGGAGGGGGTATAAAAGCCCAAGATGTCTCAATTCTACACAAAGATTGCAGGCTGTAGGTTTTTGTGAGAGAGAAAATAATATTCTGCATAAAGAGCACATGAATTGGCTACCCAACAAGTGAGACATACATACAAGTGACATTATGCAGACTAAATAAGATGTAATTTTTACTTAGGAATATGTATATATATACATGTATGTGTGTTTAACAACATTAATGAATATAAAGAAGCTATGAATTCAACTAGAGTAAAGAGGGTTATGGAGGACGATATGAATGGAGGGGAAGGATTAGGAAATGATGTAATCCAATTATTATCTCAAACAAGACAAGAGATAAATTAAAAATAATAGAAAAATTGCTTTCAATATTTTTAACAAATGTCCATTTCAAGGCTAGTAAATTCTGCAGGACTTGGAACACCAATAATTGATATCTGTGGTCTTAAAATGGTTGTCAATGTTTACTTTTTCTGTCTCTACTATACAAATAAATTATAATTTTGATAGTTAATTTTCATATGGAGGATGCTCTCTTGGTGCTTATCAGGCATTTTTGAAAATTGCTACAGAGAAAAACTCTGCTATTGAGCTTTCCTTTTCAAGAGATTAGAATGTGAATATATGCAGACAGAAACATTAAATGTAAATACCACTTTGGGGATAGAAGTACAAAATTACTCAATGTTTGCTTATCAGTGATATATATACATGAAAAGGAACTCCAATCAGTGGTGACTTCTGCAAATAGTAGATTGTAAGGTTTTTATTGCTGTGACAAAATAGCTGAGAAAATCATCTCAAACAGAGAAAAGTTTTCCTTTGGCTTATAATTTCTAAGGGTTTCTTTAACTGTTACTTAGTTCTGTGGCAGCTCAATATATTATGGTGAGATCAAAGGATCATAGATTAAATGTAGTGTATTCACATATCCATGGTCAGGCTAGTGAGAGAGTAGGGAGGGAAGTGAGAGGAGAATCTCAGTGTTGTTTTCAAGGTATATACTCAGTGATATAATCTTCTTCTACCAGATTCTATTCCCTACATGTCGCACCTTTCTGCCATGTGATAGGAGGAAGACTATAGTTTCAAAGAAGAGCCTTTGGAGACTACTGTAGAGACAAAGTAGTACACTACTAATTATAAACTTTTAGAATCTGGGCACAAATCCAAAGAGAACATACAGGTCTTCTATCCAATGAGGAATGGCAAAGACTGTGAAACATGCCTTGCCATTGCTTAGCACTGGTAAGTTTTCTGGCACTCTTCATAATTCAAGGCATTATTTGGTCCAGTGATATGCAAGAAAAATCATGTTCATGAGTTATTGATAATAACATTAACTGGCATACTCTTCTCATATCTTGGGTTTCTCCTTTATTAATGTTCCATCTATTTTCATATCTGAAGATACCTTGTCATCCCTTTGTGCTATAATCCTGTCTTGAGGCATAGGCTGCTTTGCTTTCTCCCCTATTGGAAACCATGATGAGTTTTCTTCATAAACTTTATGCATTAGAACATTAGACTCACAGATGTTGTCCTTGATGCTTTAAAGTAAAGATAGTTCAGGGAAGACTGGTGAATCTCTGTTGAGGCAGTTGGTTGCCTTTGTGTTTGTCTGGATAGGTAACCAGCAACATACTATGAAGAGCTCTTGATTCCAATCCTTTCTAAGTGAAATGTTGAGTAGAAAACCCGTGAGAAGGTCTGATCCAGAAATCTTGCAATGGAAAGGATGTCCACAACAGTAGATTCCTACATTTTATTCTTGTAAAAAGAGTTATTAAAAACTTCACTTCATGTTGCAGAGACCATCATTTCATGAAGGAGACATGAAAAGAGAATTCATACTTTCCATGAATCCTGGAATTGCCATCCAGGTCTTAGAGTTTTCATTCATGTTCTCCATATAGGAGAGCAGCAGGGGCTCTTTACATAGCACTCATTTAAGAACATAAGTGAGGAAGAGGATTGATCTGGCTACCAGCAGTATTAACCATTAGAGGCAGAGGGATACCAGGCTAGGCAAACACAATTTACCCTAACACTAAAATAACATGAACAAAGTATTGTTAGTTACATGTGATCTTTTCTCAAAGAGGATGAACTTAAATGTCCATTTTTTCACTGACCCTGTCTAACACATTTTTATGGATGATATACATTTTAAAATAGAAAATCTAAGTCATTGACCTATAGTGTGCTGAAACAGAAAGAACATTGTAGAAAAAGAATGTTTTTTTCTCCATTATTGGTGTAATTGTGAGCTGGTACAACAACTCAGGAAATCAGTCTAGTGGTTCCTCAGAAAATTGAACATAGTACTACCTGAGGACCCAGCTATACCACTGCTGGGCATATACCCAAAAGATGCTTAAATGTATAACAAGGACACATACTCCACTATGTTTATAGTAGCCTCATTTATAATAACTAGAAGCTGGAAAAACCCAGTTGTCCTTCAACAGAAGAATGGATACAGAAAATGTAGTACATTTACACATTAGAGTACTACACAGCTATTAAAAACATATAGCTTCAAGAAATTCTTAGGCAAATACATGGAACTAGCAAATATCATCCTGAGTGAGGAAACTCAATCACAAAGGAACACACAGGGTATGCACTTACTAATAACTGGATATTAGCCCAAAAGTTTAGAATAGCCAAGATACAGTTCATAGACGATAAGAAGCTCAAGAAGGATAACCAAAATGTAGATACTTCAGTTCTTAGAAGGGGAAACCAAGTACTCATGGGAGGTAGAAGACAGAGGAACTAGGGAAGAAGAGAGAAGGGGGATTGGGGCAGAATCAGGTACGGGAGGAGAAGATTAAGGTATATAGAGGGTCAGGAATGTGAACAGAAGTGTGTAGCAATGGGGGATGGGGAACTGGGGATAGCTGCCAGCAAGTCCCAGATGTTAGGAAAACAAGAAGCTACCAGGATCCAACAGGGATGAGATTAGCTGAAATGCCCAACAAATAGGAGTGAGAACTGTACAGACCACATCCAGAGGTTAGGCAAGGCCCCTGATGGGAGGATGGGACTACCCACTCATTTCTATTTTTTTTTTTAACCAAAGTGGGTCCTGTTTAAAAGAAATGTGGAAACAAAGTGTGTGGAGAGACTGAAGGAAAGAACATCCAGAGACAACCCCACCTGGCGATCCATCCCATATACAGACAACCAAACCCAGATACTATTAAGGATGCCAAAAAGTGCTTGCTGACAGGAGCCTGATATAGCTGCCTCCTGAGAGGCTCCTCCATAACCTGACAAATACAGAGGCAGATGCTCGCAGCCAACCATTGGACTGAGCATGGGAACCCCAATGGAGGAGTTAGAGAAAGAACTAAAGGAGTTGAAGGGGTTTGCAACCCTATAGGAAGAAGAACAATATCAACTAACCAGACACCCCAGAGCTCCCAGGAACTAAACCACCAACCAAAGAGTACACATGAAAGGACCCATGGCACCAGCTGTGTATGTAACAGAGAATGGCATTGTAGCAGAGGAATGCCAGGGCAGTGAGGTGGAAGTGGGTGGGTAGGAGTGGGATCATCCTCATAAAAGCAGGGAGAAGGGAGATGGGATAGGGGTTTCTGGAGGGAAAACCAGGAAAGGGGATAACCTTTGAAATGTAAATACATAAAATATCCAATAAGAATAAATTATAATAAAACCTTGATTTTTCTAATAAGAGAGCCAGTTGAAGGTATTTTTGTTTCCCATCTAAATTCTGTGTTCTGCCTTCCAGGTGATGTCTTTTCTGTTTGATTGTTTGCTTTTTCACAGGAATCAAGTTTTTACAAGCTCTCAGTAGGTACTTGGTGGGGCTTACTCATATAAACTGAATGATAATATTACCAGTTGCAAATCATGCACAAATACAAATAAGTCAAGTTACCCAATAATATATATGTGTGTGTGCATGTGTGTGTTTATATTTATATATAAATATATATATATGTATATACATATATACATATATATTAGTTTAAGGTTGTTTTAAAATATTTTTAAAAATACAGTGGAAACAAAAGACATTCAGAAATGCAATTACTTGATTAGCCTTTAACAAAGCAGTCCATATTTTTGGAATGTAGACCTGTAAAACAGTGACACAATGTTGTCTGTAGTAACAATATCAATGGAATTTACTATAGAGTTTTGCTCCTCCATTGTGTGTTTGCTACCAACTTCATATATATAAAACTTATCTCTGGTTCAATATACTTAATAAGTTGGTGCCTGTTATCTAGTGAAAATGAACAAGAAAGGAGGATCTGAATAAGCCTTACAAAGGAAAACGTATAAAGGATATTGAGAACAGGAACATGTCAAATTGTGGTTACTTTATAGCTTGTTGAGAGCATTAGGGCACATGATTAAGAGTAAGCCTACATTCCCTTTTACACATACCTTATATAAAATTTATAAAGTTTATAAACCTTATATAAAGTTTATAAAAATTGTGTAACCTTTCAAAGCCCTAGTTTATTTAAGCCAGCTTTTATAAGGATCAAATGTAGCAGTGTTAGAACAGTGCTTTTTAGCCCTCAAGAAAAGCTATCACTTACTCATCTCTTTGTCCTCATATCCCATTATTGTTATCAAATTCTGTTTAACATAAATCATGGTATATTTTGGCAGGAATCCCAAAGAAGGCATGATAGTAAATAGACACTAAGCTGACATGATATGCAGATAGTCTTTCCATGACTAAGGGCCCAGTTGCATCCTGAGAAATATGATGTAATATTTCGTAGGAATACTTTGAGTATTTTCAGAAAAAGCAGAAAGATGGAATAAACAAGAAGCAGATATAACATAAGAGTGTTGTAAAAGTTGAGAAGGTTTGGAGGAGAGGGGAATAATGTACAAGCCTTCCAACACATGGGCAATTTGTAATATTTAATAAAAGCAACTGGGTTCTGGAGCAACTAGACTTTCATTAAGAGCACTTGCTGTTCTCAGCAGATGTAGGTTTGGTCCTCAGCACACACTTGGCTTCTCAGAATTATCCATTATTCCACTTCCAGCTCTCCACAGGTATCAGCTTCACATCTAATGCACAGGCAAGCACAGCAGGCAAAGTATCAATATGCATAAAACAAAATTATTAAAAAATAATATGATCATTTGTGTTTCTTGCAAATATACATATATGTATACCTTCTTAAGAGTGTCAAGTTCAACTCAAAGTTTCCTAGGTGATGGACAGTTAAAGGATTTGATATAGTATTCTGCACCATGTCATTTTACTTATAGCTGGTATGACTATATCAGATCATGCATTCTCTGCATATTTTACTGCATGTGTGACTGCAGATCTATTTTAATGCCAGCCTAACCTAGAGTACAGCTAAGCCACACATCAATTAATTTGCAGAATGATGAGCTGTTGACTCATTTGGATCTATTTGCCCTCCTGTTTCTTTCTGTACTAGCAGTGGGAAAAGTATGACTGTCCTTTTTGGTTTTAACCTCCAAATAAAATGAAAAATCTCAGATATTTTGAGCATGGGAAATAAATAAATGAGTATATGACCAGAATATTAACATAGTTGGTTAGATGTGCTATTATTAATAAGTACGGCATACAAAGTGAAGTTGAAGAACTAAGGATGTGAATCTTTTACCTCTTTCTTGCTCCATTGTAATATTTTATTTTTCATCTATCTTTATAAACAATCCCCTTCTTTGCTAAGGTTTTTATTTCTTCACCCATCCTAAAATTTGCTGTTTGACAGAAAAGCTAAGCACTTAATTTTAGCATTAGCTTTCATTGATTCTAGTGTCATAGTACACACATATGAATTTTTTTGTTATTCTTTCTTTCTTTTCTGTTGGTTGAACATGTCTTACTGCTTATAATTCAATTCAATCCTCTTTTCTCTATTATCACTTAATATATGTACCATCAGTGCTAAGTTCATTATAAGTTAAGATAGAAGATGTTCTAGACATTTCCAAATCGATCATAAAGAAACTGGCCATTGTATCCCAAGCATGAACTCACAGGGGCTGTAGTAACCTACTAAGGTGCACAAGATGAAGTCAGACAAAATATCAGTATAGATAAGATAGGTGATTTCTAGGTCACAGCACTTAATGAGGAATTGTTGACAACCAGGAGTAGCTGGGTGAGGTCAAAATCATTGTTTTCTGGTGTTATGGCCACTGATGCATTTTCAATGCTATAGTGGATGGTACCATACATATATGTACATGTGGGCCACACTTCTTGGACTTGGTGGATTACTGAAAAACAAACAAATAGGAACATGGGAGGCACCCATATTGGGAGCAATAAAGAGAAAATTAAAGAGGATATGGGGTAAATAGATGTGCTTTTATTCCACTGTATATATTTATAAATTTCTAATCAATTAAAAAAAAGAAAACATTTTCTGAAGTTGAAAGTGTTAATTTACAAATTGATTAAGACAAAGAATAATGTCTTTTAAAAGATATGGTCTGTAGATACATGAAAATAACTCTATTTCATCCAAAAAATAAATGTCAAGCCATGGCTGAACACTTAAAGTGACAAGCTGCTCTTCCAGAAGACCCAAGTCTGCTTCGTTATGCTTATATGATAGCTAACAATTATTTGTAATCCAGTTACAAGATATCCAATGCCTTCTTCTGACCTCTGAAAATAATTTGTGGACATGGTAGACCTATAATCATATAGGAAAATATAAACACAGAGATGTTTCTAAACTCTCATACATGTGTGTATTGTGTATTTGTGTGTGTGTGTGTGTGTGTGTGTGTGTGTGTGTGTGTGTGTATGAGCAAAAGGATGCATGTGGTTAAAATTGAAGTACGATTTTAACTACATTCGCAGAACCAGACCATGCTCCAGTACTCCTGCTGCCATTGCCAAATCTCTCCAGTTAGACCCCCACAGCCACACCATCTGGCTCACTTGTCCCTGGAGCCCTTAATTCCCTCTCTGCTATAATCCCCGGTAGTCAGTGGTCCCACATCCTAGTAACCAAACTGAAGCACCAATCTTGTGGTTAGACATCACAATACCCATTACCCAGTAGAATTAAAACTCTTAGAGCTTATACTTAAACAGATTTATGTGTCAATAAAATAACAATTTCCAAGATGCCAATACAATAATTTCTGAGTCATTGAAAGGATAAGAAGCTTAATCCCAATTATTCTAACCTTATAATATCATAGCCACCTGTGGCTGGCTAAAGACATGCTGGTCCATGTTTGCCTCCATTTTGCCTTCTCTTTCTCCTCCTCCTGCCATGCTCCCTCTTGCAGCAACTCTTAGCTCTGCCTCCCTTTTCCCTGTCCAATCACAAAGCTGCTGCTGCCCTAATGTGAATGGATAGGGAAAATTCTGCAACATTTAACACTTTCTCTTAAAATATAAATTGAGCACAACAACTATTACCATTTTGTAATTAACAAAGTACAAGATAGACCTAACACCCAGTACATTTTCATCAATAAAATGAAACACACTGTCCTCTATCCTAACTTAAAAGTCTATATAATTCTGCACCTGACTTATGTCTTCGCTTCAGATTGAATGTCATCTGAAAATCATCCTCTCAAATCTGTTCCTCAAAGTAACAGAGCTTGGAGACTATAGTTTTTCAACCCCATCAGAAATGCAAGAATGACTAATATTACATGAAAATATGAGAAGCATAAAATATAGCTCCCAAAACTTAGCCAATTTATAGAGACCACTAATTACCTAGAGAGTCCCCTACTTAAAATCATTGAAGCATCAGTCTTCAGGATATTCTGACAAACATTTAAGAAACAGAATATTAAGAACTAACCTACTCTATCTCAGCAGAGCCACTCTGTTCTAACCTGTAATTGTGTTCTTACCTTTGAGAGTATCCTGTCTGTAGATGAAATGAGGAATTTTCGCCTAGTGGCTCTCTCACCACAACTGGAGTTACTCATAGATGCTGAATTTCTTCTTTGAATCCAATGCAGGGAAAGCTGTCAGGAGCAGACTAGTCTCAACAACAAGTGAATAACAATATTCAACAATAAGTGTAACATTAAATGTCACATTCTGTGGATTCCTGATGCTTTTGAAGACCAACCATTTATGTAAAATAACCTGGACTGTTGTCCATTAACTCCTCTTAGCTATTTCTAATTAAAATCTTGAAAATACCCTAACGATAAATGCAGAGCCATGAATTTGCTATTTGCTCCTAAACTCACAGGCTTAAACATCTCAGATCAGATTAAAATAACAGTTATAGAAGGACTGGGTACTTCCTTGTACTTATAAACTTTTTAGTATCAATACACGCAATTTGTACTAATGTAAACCTTGATTTTGTCTCAAAATAAATTCTCTATCAAAATAAGAAATTATGACTTCTACTTAGTAACAATTGTAAAGATTTCTACCAATTGAGATTATGGCTATACCATCAATTCTAGCTATTTACTCCCTGTTTCAATTATGACCATATCTACATTTCTTATTGATAACCTTCTCCAGCACCAAAGCCCAGAGAACTGGATCGGTGACTCTTCCTAACTTCTTCAAGCTGTTTAGATATTATGAAGGGGATGGGGGAGGATAAGAAAAATAGAATTGATCAGTCTCTGATGTCTGTGTCTTGACTGGATCTGGCTGAAGTCCAGGACACCAGGAGTTCAAGCAGTCAGTTCATCATGTCTGACGAAGAAATTCACCAAGGCTGCGTATTCTGTAATATATCAATCTCAAAACAAAATTGTAGTATCATCAAGATATGTTTTTTCTTTGTTTAATTCTCTGGAATCTAGTCCTCTGAAGATCTCCTTTGGTTATATATGAGCCATAGAACTCTGGAAAGAGTAAATACCCTAATCACTTTTTCCAAAAACAAAATGACAAACCTTTCTCAATAATCAGCATATCCTTGAGCCAGTAATCAGAAAACCCTTTATTTAGACATCTCTCCCAGAGGAATAATATAACCACAAAACTCAAAATCATACCCATTTTGAAAATCAAAACAATCTAAAAAAATTGAAGTAAACTACGATATTTTATGTGCCTATACTAGGCCTCTCCGATCTTGCCAAGCAGGAAAAGACACTCAAGGTCCCTGTAGAGGCCATGTTAGCAGAATATGAACTTCCTGTGGCTGGTTAAACAATCCAGACCATTTTTCCATTTGGCTCTCTGCTTGGAGCCACAGACAAATTTTATTAATACCTGTATAATATCTGTCGGTTGAGCTCTGTACCTGGAGCCACAGACATAGATAGTTAACACCTGTTCAAAGCAGGCAATGATGATCACTGCCATCTCTACTCTGGAGTCAGCGACTAATATTCCCTATCTAGTTCCAAGCCGCAGGTGAAATTTCTATGTGACTCAGATAGAATCTGAATATAAATTTATCCTCAAAGCAGATAATCCTAATTTTAAATTCAGTGTAATCCCTCTGTCCTAGGTGATAGGCAAATTTCATTCTCCTCCTAACACAAAGCAGCCTGTAATTTGCCACAGCAGGAGCACTCAGCCCTGCTAGCTGTCTTCTTTGTTTCAATTCCCTCTCTAGAGTACATGTGATCCATGACTCACTTTTAGCACTACTCACTCACTTAATAAAATAAAAAAATAATAAAAAAAATACATCTCTAACTCTTCATATAATAATCTTAACTTTCTGGAGGATTCTTGCCCAAATATTGGTTAGCCATCTTGCCTTCTTTCTCTTACTCCTGCCATGCTCCCTCTCTCTGTAACTCTTTGCTCTGCTTCCCTTTCCCAGGCCTCCATTGAATACACACACACACACACACACACACACACACACACACACACACACACACATACACATTGCAGAATTATCCCTGTCCAATCACATTAGGGCAGCAGGAGGCCTGTGGTATGTATATATACATATATATATATACCACATACATATACACACATATATGTATAATATATAATTGTGCATTGACTCAAAATACATATTACAGATTCTTTCCTTAGAATTGGACTTAAACATGTGAGAAGTTTGTTCACTGCACCACAAACAAATGTCCACTGTACCCTGGCTGACTATATACTTGCTGCTGGGATTAACACCTGGACTATAGTACCATTACTGAAGATTCTCCACAGACCAACTTCATCGTGCTTCCCAACTCTGAAACTCAATCAATAAAGAGTGTGTTTCCACCTCAATCCTAGCCTAATTTTCAAGACTGAGTTCAGCACTGAGTCCTCCCAATTAGTTCAAGTATATATCTAACAGAAGATGCAGCAGCATTATTCAGGTGACTGGCCTCAGAATCTCACCTTTCAAATAAATCGTAGGGAAGTAAATCACTCTGAAACCTGGGATTTTATTGAATAAACAGATAGCTTTCACAGGAATATTCACCTTCATGTATGTAATATCTTACAAATTATTTTAGATATCTTTAGTATCCTTCCTGAAGTCTCACCATATGAGGGAGTTTTATAGAAGTTGTATTTATGTAATAAAAGTTTTCTAGAGGTTCACTATTTCTGTAGACTTACTCTTTCCTGCTTCAAGACCAACAAATCCACTTCTTGATTCTGCATCTACAGGGACATAATTTACATCATAGCAATGGTGTTACATATCATGAACAGGCCTCTTGCGTGTATCAGCGATTTCTTCCAAAGCAGACCCCTATATTGAGTAGCACAGATCGCAACCTTACTTCTTTTCCAAGACTATTATGTATAGCTCTATGAATTGCTAAGGTTTCTTCACTTGAGACTCCAATATATGATTAGCAAGAGTTGGTATGTAGATATTTGGCAAGAAGAAGCAGGGCCCATTCAGATCTTTCAAACCTATTGCTTCACCGTTTTCCACTTTTTCACTGTTCTTTGCATAGTCCTATGCCCTAGAGTTGTCTGTCAGCAAAGTTTTAGGAAAGAGCCCCCTGGTTTGGTTGAATATTTTTCCTGCATAGACTCCCCTTTGTCATTCATACTAAGGCAGGATGCAATTTACCTCCTGGAGAAGGACATTCAAAATGTGATGTACATCATGCATCCATGTTACACAGCTACATGAGAGAATTATACATGGAGGAGTTTCTGAGTTTCAGATAATTGCCTATCCCTAAGGAAAGGTATATCCTTTATATGCTCAGTGATCTGCCACCTCATTCTGCCACAAAAATAGGTAAGGAAAGAAAAAGCCCATTTCTTAATATTATATCTTCATAGCATTTATATTATAATTGCAAGAAGGCAACATCAATAAATTTGTTTTGAGAGGTGTGTTTACTTCTAAGAGATTTGTTTTTTTTTTACATTGTATAGAGTGCAGTAGGAACCACTGGCTCATCTTCTACCTAGTAGAGGATTGTTAGCAAATTTTTACAGCCTTTCAGAGGTTCATACCACCATACCTGCCATATTGTCAGCATTTTCACTGAAAAGACTTACTTGACCATGAATATTTCTTACCATATTTCTTTTCTAGTGAGCTCTGTGCTTAATATTTTCATTTTCTTGTCTTGACTGCATTAGCACTTTGCAATCCATATTTACAACCCCTTGTCAGTCATCCAGATCCTAAAGACTCTTTTCTATTTTAAGCATTATTTTATGCTTAACCATTCCTAGAGAAGAGACAATGTAAGTAAAATCATGGCCATAATTTTGCCAATGAGACTCTCATCTCTTCTCACAATTTTAATGAGATTTTTATGAATGCAAGACTTTAGAGCTACATCTAACCTATAAATGGAAAGGGAATTATTCTTATCATGCTGAAACATATACATCTTAGTTTCAATCTATTCAGACAAAAAATAAATATTTTCTGTCATATTCACATGACTATCATTCACTAAGGCCATTTTTTTTTCTTTTTTTTTTTCATATTTTTCTTCTTAAAATCTCTTGGGTACTTAGACTCTTTATTTTGCTCTCTAGCTTTGGGATATTTTGTGCTACATTTTCCCTCTCTAGATTTGTTTGTTTAAAAATTAACACTATCACAAGCACCTCTGCATGTGATACCAACACAGAGAGATACTACATAGATGATGATGATAACAGATATATTTTAGATAGATAATAGGTAGAGATAGATGTCAGGGGTACATGACAGATGATAGATAGATAGATAGATAGATAGATAGATAGATAGATAGATAGGATGATGGATAGATAAACATATATACAGATAGATAAAGATAGATGGCAGACAGATATAAAAAAAGAGGTATTTTAATTGTCATCAAATGAATTTTATGTAAGTCCTGATTGAGGAACCTACCTGTATTGATAGATATTCTATTCAATGAACAAAAAGATAAATAAATAGGCTTTTTAGATTAGGACATTTGTAAAGAGAAGGCTTCTATTTTTTAAAAAAAGAGACCCATGATAACATACATACTTTCAAAAGGTACACAATTAAATGAAACTTCCATGCAATGGACTGCCATGGACCATCTCCAAAGCAGACAGGGTAAATTTCTACTTAGCAATCTTTCCCAGTTATGCGACATTTCAATGTTCTGAGGTGGTATTTAGTGTAGAATATATCCACACGTAGGCAGTGAGACAAGTTAAATATTGCCAAAAATTGATGATTTTTGTCAGTTGATTTCATGGATGAAAGATGTTCCCAGCTTGGAAATACTTTCTTCATCTTTGCTGTAGGATAAGCCTGAAAATCAAAACAGAAGTAAGTTATCTGTTGATTATATTGCTAGTGTTCCTTTCTCCTTGCTTTTTATGTGTTCAGTCAGAGAAGTATGTTCAGAAATATGCTGCTTCAGTCAAAGTTATGGGTTTTCATTTATCTAAGCCAAGAGACTCTCAAGCAGTTAGTCTTTTAGCATCTATGATCAAAAAAACTCCAGTGCATTTTTTCTAATGTAATTAATCACACAGAAAAATGCCCTTTTAGAAGCAGAGGAAATATAGGAAATTTCTATTTGACTCTGGGACAATGGAGTAACTTATGTCACTTTCTCACTCATTAAACTCTTATATATCAGTAAGTATGTATTTCACAGAAGCTGATGTGTACCACTATTGTTTTAATCACTTCAACTAAATACATTCTCCATTCAGTCTATTGTATGAAAATCTCATATGTGATGAGGATCAGATGGTGACTTAATATACAGAGCCAAGGAATGGCTGCAGTCAAATGACCTAAGCTCTTTTCCCTCCACAAAGGAAAGGTGTCCTCCAAATGTCCCTGAGCAATGGTTGTGTCTCATTCTGATTCACAGAGAGAGAGGAAATGAGAAACATTTCTGAAAAAGTTGAAGTTTTTGGCAACATCTTAGGGCAGTGGTTCTCAAACATCCTAATTCTATGATCCTTTAATTTAGTTCCCCATACTGTGGTGAACCTCAACCATAAAATTACATTTCTTGCTACATCATAACTGTAATTTTGATACTGAAAATAATAGTAGTGCTAAATATCTGATATGCAGGATGTGTGATCCCTGTGAAAAAGCCTTTTGACACCCATAGGAGTCATGACCCATAGGCTGAGAAACACCATCTAAGTGGTTGATTGTCCACAAAACCATACATCTTTGTTTTATTATGAAAAAGTGATGTATTTTAAAATGTTCTTTTTATTAAATTGATACAACCCACCTCTTCTATGGATGAAAATAACTACCAGGAAATTTCTCACCTTGTTGAGTATCCACATAAGGTCATTCAGGAGTTCTCTGTTGTTCTCTTCAATCTCATTGGCTTTTGAGAGGATCGTTTCAGGGACATCTTGCATGGCACTAAGTTCAATTGCTAGATGGTATAGAGGGCTCATCCAGGCACCCACAAAATTGATCAACATTTTTAAATACTTTTTTGTCTGTAAAAAACAATAGAACCATTTAAATAAAGTGATTTCGGCACAGCAACTTTGTTATATGTGATATTCATATGAAAAAGCTGAGCTGAAACGTTTTTTACAATGTATATATGGCACATGTTATACAGATGTTGCATAGTATGGAAATGTAAAATTTTAAAAATTAGTCTATTGTCTACAAAATAATACAATTTATCTTGATTATAAATGTACATTTCCCCCATTCCCCGAGGTAACGTCATCATGTTTTGTTCTCCTCAGCATTTCTAACAACTTCCTTCTCAGTGAAATCTTTATTATTTGATTATTTGCTTATCAATTGGTAAAATAAGTCTTGCTGGGACTCAATAGGGGCCAATAATATTCAACTCAGGAAAGATATATGCCACCAGCTAAGAAAAATTGGCTCAAATCCTTTTCACTCAGAGATTCATACACACCAATAAATCATGTTGTTTATTAAAATACAGATTTATGATTTCTAGATGACTCTAAGAAATTAGAACAAGGATACACTGAAAACAGCATGATACTCATGAATGTGCATTCTCCTTGCCACTGACAGAGCAGAATATTTGTTGGCATGTATGGGTGAAGAAATGTATCATATCGTAACGTAGAACTCCAATGATATGTAGACCTTCTCATCATCAACTGAAGAATTGATATATCCCAAGGAACATAAACTAGTATTTCATGGAACTATTCCGCTCATCTGGCTCTTAGTTCAGACATAGAGAATCATAAAGACATGAAGAAAAGGGGAAATAAAATAGAACCAGAGCATATTTGGAAACCAAGAATGGAAGAAACAGGGTGTAGTATTCAGTAATGTAGAATGCCACCATACAGAATCTATTAGCAACATATAATAATACAGAAATGTTGTCATCACTTACGTCACTTACGTAGGAGTAAGTATATAACCATAGATAGCCAATTTAGTTCAAAGTATCTTAAAAAATAGTAAGTAAAATTTCAATGGCAACTCATTCTAAAAATGCCAGTCTCTAAATGGTGTATCTGTGTATCTGCTACAGTTATTGGGTATTTAGTTATACTTATGAACAATATAATTTGATCATTTTTAATACACTACCTTTATATTTTCTGCATGCATGGTTATTGCATCTATCATAATGCCTGCCATAAGTGACAGCATTGCAAACACAGTAGACTGCTTCTGGTGTCTTGTGAAAAACCTATGAAAGATACTCACTCTAATATTTATGTACTCAGGTCCAGTAATTGGAGGGTTGGTGATATTTGAGTGGCAGTAAGTTCTGGCTCTGAGAACAAGCTGATCCTGCCTAATCAACTGTGAATTCTGCAAATAAGAACAAAAGTTCAGTTTGAAATCAGAAACTGGATAAATTGCATCTTGACCAGAATATTAATGCATTTTGATGGTTTTGTAAATTTTCAAAATAAGTACTTCATAAAAAAGATACTGCAGAATTAATAAAGTGACCATCACCTAACTCAGTGTTTATTTCTTACATCTGTAACTTAATTTAGTTTTTCTCTACGTTTTGAATGTTTAACTTCTTCCTCTCTTACACTCCTATGTTCTCATCTTTCCTAAAAGTTACTATATGTAAAGCAGACACTGAAAGGAATGAGTTTATTAAAAAGTGTTTCAATTATCATCTTTCTCTAGTTTGTCAGCACAAAGCCATAACATTTATGTATTAGTCTTCCTACTTTTGTCCACAAATAGTGATATTTATTTACCCAGAAAACCAAATTATTAATTTAATAATTATATCCCTAAATACATATATCCATGCAAGTTTATATTTTTACAATAAAATTGCATATATTATGATAAAATAACTGACAACATAGACTATTTTACAATAATTTCTATGTAAACTCTAATTTAACAAAATAAAAAATATTAAATAATGATATGTATTAGTCATTGCTTGTTTAATAAAATACTAAATTTACTAAAATATATACTTTAGAATATCTTATTTATTTTATGTAACAAGCTAAGTCTTGAAAGATGATGGATTATTGTGGATGTTAAGAAGTGGAAAAACTATCAGTTAAGAACAGAAAATATAAATACTGTATAATGCTTTCTTATCTAAATTGAAATCGTGGACATGAGACTCTTTTTGAGAAGCAGATGGAAGAAAGGAAGGTACTTACAAAGACTGCAAAATGTTTGGAAGAGAATTCATTGTGGAGCTGAATCATGTTAAGGGAAGAAAATAAAATCTATTCAGTAAAAAAAACCAGCACAGAGACATATTTATTGCAAAGAGAGACATATTCTCTTCATGTCTATCTTGAAGGTTTGCCTATTTATACAACTTCTTTTGTAATTCCTGATTTTGAGAAATAATATGCAAGAATCTACAAAAAAGGATCAGATATGCTTCTAGTCCTGCCCTGATATTGGACAAACTCTATCAGTGAAATCTTTAAACCACAATTCCTGGCATTTAGGGGTTTCTTAGGTTAGCTCCCCTCCTCTCCCTTCCTCTTTCCCTTCTTCTTTCTGTCTTCCTTTCCTTTCTTTCTTTCTTTCTTTCTTTCTTTCTTTCTTTCTTTCTCTTTCTTTCTTTCTCTTTTTTTTTCCTTTCTTGCTTCCTCAGATACTTCAGTTTACCTCTGTAACAAATATATAGTTCACTGTAATATACATCTTCTACAGAGAGTACCTGCAGTGTGTTAAATGAACATGGCCAATGGAAATTCATGATCCTGAATGCAACAACAGAAAATGAGAGTTCTTTGCCCAGGCACATTTTAAAGGCTTATCTCATAGATTTTTTTTTAAGTAAAATAGAGATAATACACAAATACCATTAGATTTTATAAAGTTCATGACACTGCTCAATTGGCCCTGTCTCTGTTTCAGTAGTTGGAGAATCCTTTACCTATGAAGGTGTATTTTCTAATATCTGTGTTATGATTCTTACTGTCTCAGGTTCTAGTGAAATTCAAGCATTAACATGGAGGTTGAAATACTTACATACTCTTGATGCATTTGCTCAGTAAGATTAAGGATGGTTTCAGCTCGCTGCATGGCACTGTTAAATGTTTCTAGAAGGGGTTTCATGCAGCCTTCCTCTTCTGTGCGACATACAGAAATTGATGCAGTTTTCTCCCACAGGAGTAGGTTTGAAACCACCAGCAGTAGGAATGTGCCTGAAACATAGAAACAAGAGTCACTTAGGGACTAGGCAGCAAGTAATCTGTGTGTTCCAAGACCCAGCTGATTCAGGAAATTTTTATCTGGCTATTTTTTTTCTTTTTCTTTCTTTCTTTTCCTTCCTTCCTTCCTTCCTTCCTTCCTTCCTTCCTTCCTTCCTCTCTCTCTATCTCTCCCTCTTTCTTTCTTCCTTTCTCTTCCTTCCTTCCTTTCTTTCTATTTCTTCATTTCTTTCTTTCTTTCTTTCTTTCTTTCTTTCTTTCTTTCTTACTCTCTTCCTTTCTTCCTTTCTTTTTGGAATAACTTCATATTGGATTTCTGGAATGACAGATAAAAATCATTGTGATGACCTAGGCAATTTTATGTTTCTCTTTAACAATTAGAGAAGTAGGAGATTTACCGTGTTTTTGTATTGTTTCAGAAGTGGTTCTGAATTTTACAAATATCAGGAACTGAAATTAATTCTAAACTAGTATTTTTAGTCATTTTTAGATGGCTTAGTTTCTTTGGCATTTGAGGTCATTTTCAATTACCAAATTTATAGTGAATTTATAATTTTTACACCTCATGTCTGACATCAGTGGATTTGATACTGATGGGACAAGGATAACACACTTTACCAGTTTTCTTGTTTTACATGTTTTTCAATTAGTAAACACATGATGATCCCTAATACAGAAGATGATGAGAATGTTCTTCTGAAAAACGATGTCACTTTATAATTGCTAACTTATGATAAAACTCAGTTCATTTCATCAAAAACTTCAGATCATTTTCTTTAAAGTTGATCTGCATAGTAATTCTGTGAGATTAGGTTCACATACTTTTAATCTGAATATTATATATTATATTTATGAAGGAAAAGTCTTCCACAATGAAAAAAATTCTAATGGCTTATTATTGCTTGATGTAGAAGTCAGAACACCAACATATGTACTTAGTCCCTCAAATCTTCATAGAGAGAATATTACACATATTTCTGACAGAAAACTCTGCCATGGGAATGTGTTTGTAAAAATTTGGATGTGTTTTACAACCCAGTATTCATGCATAAAATTCTCAAAAAATGAGAAACATAAAATGACTTCTTATTTCATTTAAAATATTTTTGTTACCATATCCTTTTAAATAGAAAATGTCACCTACAAAATATGACACTTTCACAGCACGCCATTGTTCTTCCTGTTTGTGATGTCATTTGGCTTGTGCTAAACTAGAAAACACTTTAAGACATAAACTAGAAAACACTTTAAGACATAATTTAACAAGTTTGTCTAATTTAGGCTTCAGAACATAAAGATTCTTCAGATATATTCCAGTGGGAAAACTCACATGCAATATTCACAATCACAATTGTGTTTCACATGCAATACTCACAATCACAATTGTGTTTCTCCTGCCTTGAGATGACAAGAATTAGACACACTGGCTTTACATCTTCCATTGTTCCAAATTCCCAAGCTCCAAAACCTTGTTCTTTTGAGCTATATTATCTGTTCTGGATGGTGCCCTATACATTGGAAGCTGCTTAATGATTCCTATCAATTCTACTCATTGGACAACAGTAACAGTTTTCTCTTCCTCTCATTTCAATAGAAAAGACAGCACAGACTCTCTTTGAACATTGCAACATGTCTCAAATTAAAGGATGATAAGAACTACTAATCCAGTTGTCTTTTGTGCCCTTGTACAGGTTCTTCCATGAAAAGTAATTTTAAAAAATATTAGAAACTCTATGCTGAATTCTTCTCCTTGCGTTCTATGAACAAATATATTTTTCACACCAAATAGAACATCAAAGATTCCAAAGAAAGACTTCCATTAAAAACTAACTCAAGGAAACCACTGAACTGGACACTTTAACTTAGAGAGGAGCAGGGGGTAATTTACTTACAAAAGTGAGGTTGAATCAATTTCGTCTTCATCTTTAAGGACTTCCTAAGCAGGATGAGTTCTGACTCTGGAGATAGGCTTCACTGGTGTCCTACATTTGGCTAATTTCCTGTTCCTATATATTCTAACAGATAATCCCAAGGGCATAGACAACCGTGCAACAGCAGGAAGTCACATACTGAATCCCTCCTTCATGAATCACATCTTTCTATCTTCAGGGAATGTTAACTGGTTTATTACAACATATGTGTCTGGATGATTTCTTTTTGCTACTTCCTACACTGTGATTTTTGTCAAAATTACTTCTTTAAAATTTTTTTATTAGATATTTTCTTTATTTACATTTTAAATAATATCTCCTCTCCCGGTTTAAAAAAAAAAAACCCAACAGCAAAAAACCCTGATCCCTCCCTCCTCTCCTGTTTATTTATAATAAGGTTATTTTATTTGTTTACCCACACCCACCCACCCACCTCCACCTCACTGCCCTAGCATACCCCTATGCTGAGGTATTGAGCCTCCACAGGACCAAGAGTTTCCCCTCCCAGTGATGCCTGTTAAGGCAATCCTCTGCTACATATCCAGCTGGAGCCGTGGGACACCCCATGTGTACTCTCTCGTTGGTCACTGGGAGCTTTCTGGGATCTGGTTGGTTGATATTGCTGTTCTTCTTGTGGGGTTACAAACCCCTTCAGCTCCTTTGGTCCTTGCCCTAACTTCTCAATTCGGGTCCTGGTGCTCTTTCCAACCATTGGCTGCAAGCATCCACATCTGTATTGGTCAGGCTCTGTCAGAGACTCTCAGGGTACCGCTATACCACATTGCTATCAGCAAGCGCTTGTTGCTATCAGCAAGCGCTTGTTACTATCAGCCAGTGTCTGGGTTTGGTGTTTGAAGATGGGAATAGATCCATAGGTGCTGCTGTCTCAGGATGGGCTTTCCTTTAGTTTCTGCTCCAGTCAGTCCCTGCATTATCTTTAGATAGGAACAATTCAGGGTTAAAAGTTTTGAGATGGATGGGTAGCCCCATCCCTCAACTAGAGGCTGTGCCTATTCACTGTATATAGTCTCTACAGGTTCTATCTCCCCTTTATTGGGTATTTTGGTTAATGCCATCCCCACTGGGTCCTGGGAACTTATTGTTTCCCTAGGATCTAGGACTTTCTAGTGATTACCATCAGTTTCCCATTCCCCACTGCAACACAACTCATTTCAATTTCCTGACATTCTGAACTTCTCCCCCATCTCCTCTAACACCCGATACCACCCCCTTTTATCCTGCCCCACCTCTCACCTTCCCATATCCCTTCCTTACTCTACTTCCCATAATTATTTTGTTTCCCATTCTAAGTAGGCCTAAAGCATCCACACTCTCGTGTTCCTTCTTGCTGAACTTCATATGGTCTGTGAGTTGTATTGTAGGTATTTCGAGCATTAAGAATAATACCCACTTATCAATGAGTACAC
The DNA here is from genome assembly GCF_008632895.1 of Mastomys coucha. Taxonomy (NCBI): domain Eukaryota; kingdom Metazoa; phylum Chordata; class Mammalia; order Rodentia; family Muridae; genus Mastomys; species Mastomys coucha. The sequence continues at coordinate 31,878,292 of NW_022196913.1, forward strand.
ACCATGTGTCTTCTTTTGTGATTGGGTTACCTCACTCAGGATGATATTTTCTAACTCCATCCATTTGCCTAAGAATTTCATGAATTCATTGTTTTTAATAGCTAAATAATACTTCATTGTTTAAATATACCACGTTTTCTGTACCATTCTTTAGTTGAAGGACATCTGGGTTCTTTCCAGCTTCTGACTATTATAAATAAGCCTGCAATGTACATAGTGGAACATGTGTCCTTGTTATATGTTGGAGCATCTTTTGGATATATGCTCAGGAATGGTATAGTTGGGTCCTATGTCTAATTTTCTGAGAAACTCCCAGACTGATTTTCAGAGTGGTTGTACCATCTTGCAATGTCACTATCAATGGAGGAGTGTTCTTCATTCTCCACATCATTGCCACCATCTGCTGTCACCTGAGTTTTTCATCTTAGCCATTCTGACTATTGTGAGGTAGAATCTCGTGGTTGGTTTGATTTGCATTTCCCTGACGACTAAAGATGTTGAACATTTCTTTAGGTGCTTCTAATCCATTCAAGATTCTTCAGTTAAAAATTCTTTGTTTAGCTCTGTACCCCATTTTTAAGAGGGTTATTTGATTCTATGGAGTATAACTTCTTGAGTTCTTTGTGTCTATTGAATATTAGCCCTCTATTGGATGTAGGGTTGGTAAAGAAATTTTCCTAATTTGTAGTTTGCTGTTTTGTCCTATTGACAGTGTCCCTTGGCTTACACAAGTTTTTCTATTTTATGAGATCCCATCTGTCAACAATTTATCTTAGAGCATGAGCCATTGGTATTCTGTTCAGGACATTTTCCCCAATGTGGATGTGTTCAAGGCTCTTCCCCACTTTCTTTTCTATTAAATTCAGTGTATCTGGTTTTATGTGGAGGTCCTTGATCCACTTAAACTTGAGCTTAGTACAAGGAGCAAAGAATGGATAAATTTGCATTCTTCTACAAGCCTACCACCACTTAAACCAGTACAAGTTGTTGAATATGTTATGTTTTTTCCACTGGATAGTTTTGGTTTCTTTGTCAAAGATCAGGTGACCAGACGTGTGTGGGTTTAATTCTGTATATTCACTTCTATTACATTGATCTACTTGTCTGTCTCTGTACCAAGACCATAAAGTTTTTAATCACTATTGCTCTGTAGTAGAGCTTGAGATCAGGAATGCTAATCCCCCCAGGAGTTTTTTATTGTTAAGAGTAGTTTTTGCTATTCTGGGTTGTTTGTTGTTGTTGTTGTTGCTCCATTTAATTTGAAAATTGCTGATTCTATCTCTGTGAAGAATTGCATTGGAATGTTGATGATTGTCTTAGTCAGAGTTTCTATTCCTGCACAAACATCATGACCAAGAAGCAAGTTAGGGAGGAAAGGGTTTAGAGGAAGTCAGGACTGGAACTCGAGCAGGTCAGAAAGCAGGAGCTGATGCAGAGGCCATGGATGGATGTTCTTTAGTGGCTTGCTTCTCCTGGCTTGCTCAGCCTGCTCTCTTATAGAACCCAAGACCTCCAGCCCAGGGATGGCACCACCCACAAGGGGCAATTGAGAAAATGCACCACAGCTGAATCTCATGGAGGCACTTCCCAAACCGAAACTCCCTTCTCTGTGATAACTCCAGCCTGTGTCAAGTTGACACACAAAACCAGCCAGTACAATGGGTATTGTATTGAATTCGTAGATTGCTTTTGGTAAGATGGCCATTTTTACTGTTAATCCTGTGAATCCATGAGAATGGGAAATCTTTTCATCTCCTGATGTCTTCTTCCACTTCTTTCTTCAGTGAATGGAAATTCCTGTCATACAGATCTTTTACTTGCTTGGTTAGAGTCACACCAAGATACTAAGTTTGGACAGCTAGTCAACATTGATAGAACTTCTACCTCACTGTCAATCAAACTTATTCATATTGTTAGAAAGAGTACTTGCTGCCTAAAAATTTTAAGCAAACAATTTTGGTCTAATGTTCATTCAAACTGAGACATAGCTGCAAGAAGGGTTTGAGATTCTTCACAAGCCTGACTATACCCTATCTCTTGGGAAGATAACTCTGATCTCAGGTCACCCTGATCTGTTTAGTTAATAAACATATGGTTCCCATTAATCCTTTTCACTAGTGTATGTACAGGCTCACAGTTTCATTGCTAGCTGTTTAATATCTTTTCAGATTCTTTACCAAAAGTTTAAATGTATAGAAGTTGGATTTATCTAATGGAAACTTTATAGAGGTTTAGCACTTTTATAGAGCTACTCTTACTTCCTTCAAGAAACTGTAGATTCACTTTATGACTTTGCATCTATATGGACATTAGTCACAGCTTAGCAATAACGTTACAGAGTTGAGCAAGCCTTGAGGTGATATGAGTTGTTTCTTCCAAAGACAGGGTTGTGTTGAGTAGCACAGATGTAATCATTCATTCCTTTCCAAGTCTATAATCTAAAGACAGTTCTATGAACATTTTAGGTAGCTTCACCTAGAACTCTGGTATATTAGAAAGAGCTACTATCTGATTAAGCTTGAAAAAAAGGAGAAGAAGAAGAAGTAGTAGTAGTAGTAGTAGTAGTAGAAGAAGAAGAAGAAGAAGAAGAAGAAGAAGAAGAAGAAGAAG
>NW_022196913.1:31881251-31887961 GCF_008632895.1 Mastomys coucha
GAAGGAGGAGGAGGAGGAGGAGGAGGAGGAGGAGGAGGAGAAGGAGGAGGAGCCTATTCAGATCTGCCAAATATATTGCTCCTCCAGATGTTTCCACCTTTCGAGAGTCTTTTGCTTGGTCCTGTGTTATTTTTCTATCAATAGCTTTTAACAGATAGGAACGTAGTCTGGCCTGCATGAATAAACTCCTCATATACTCCCCTTTTCTCAACTACCTAAGACCAACACAAATTTTGTAATTTCAAGCAAAACACTACATATTTTATGAACAGCTTATGTCCCTTCTGCACATTCACTGTCAGCATTCCTATCTACATAAGAGAATTGTACACAAAGTGTTTTCTTAGGAAGAACTAAGTGTCTACCTCAACTGCAAAGTGTATCATTTTTTATGTTTCCTGATCTCCATCCACTGTTGGATTTTTTAGCAGTGATTTTGGATAGTAATGAATTCTAGTCTACTTGGCAATTTTAAGGGGACCATTCCTTTCATATTGTTTAAGATGTCCTCAGGTCTCCTATAACATACATGCAGGAAGGTAATACTCATTAACCTACTAATTTTACATGATGCATTGTCTCTTTAAGACACCTGTTTACTTGCAGCATGGAGTCCAGTAGAAAGCCCCATCTCATCTTCTTCCCCAGGGAGGACTGTTATTCAGTTTACAGCCTTTCTGTGCTCATAGCCTTTCACACCTTGATGTGGTAAATATTTCTATTGGAAATCCTAGATAGGTCACAATGCAGATCTTGCCACATTTGACTTCCCATGATCCCTGTTCTCATATATTTTCTTTTCTTGTCTTGATTGCATTGGTTCTTTATAAATGATATGTAATACATGTTCCTGTCAATTCTATCATACAGAGCTCCTTCTACTGCAAGCTTAATTTTATGCTGAATGATGTCTCAGGAGAAGATAAAATAATAATTCCAAGAAGAAAGAAGAGCACACTAAAATATGAATGCTATAGTCCTACTCAGAAATGGAAGAAAATGATCTCAGGAAGTAGAGGGAGAGAGACATCTGGAAGGGAGAGAAAAATGGGTGGGGTAAGTTAAGATATGGGAGGAGATGAGGGAAAAATACAGAACGTCAGGAATTTGAAAGGAGGATATTAACAATGGAGGAGGGGGAACTGGTGGTAGCCACTAGAAAGTCCCAGATGTCAGGGACCCAAGAGTTTCCCAGGAACCAACAGGGAGGAGATTAGACAAAATACCAAACAAAGAGGAGCTAGAACATGTAGAGACCACATCTAGTAGTTAGGCATAGCCCCAGGATTAGGGAGGGGCCACCAACCTACCTCAAAAATATTAATTCAGAATTCTTCCTGTCAAAAGGAAGAACATGGACATAGAGTGGAACAGAGACTGAAGAAAAGGCCAACCAGAGACTGACCTACGTAGAGATCTATCCCATCTGCAGACACCAATCCCAGACACCATGACTGATGCCAACACGTGCTTGCTGACAGGAGCCGGGTATAGCTCTCTCCTGAGAGGCTCTGCCAGTGCCTGACCAATACATATGACGATGGACATAGACAAACATCAGACTAAGCTTTAGTTCCCTGCCACACACACTCGTCTACTCCAGTCACATCCCAAATATCAGGGATAAAATCCTGATTAAGGATAAGAGGCAATAAGGATCCAAAAGGAGTTCGGTGCCTCCTGCATATTCAGACAGTCGCTGGTATCTCCTAACTAAGATGTGTTCCAGATCAGTCTTCCAATCGTCAACACGCCCTCATAATTAGGCATAAAGGTACTCCAAGAAATGATTCATAAATGGCTAAGATTGGACATTGTTTCCTGGCCAACACAATATTTCCAACCTATCCTAGTTTAATACCAAGCTGTCCATAGCTTGGAATTTCTCTCAAGGAATCTGCCTTGCCACAGCTAGCAACAGAGGTCAAGCACATTCCTTAGGGCAATAGATAGTTTACAATAGTTAGAAATGTTTTAAATACTAGAGAGTAATGAAGGGCTTCCACCCAAAAACATTAGCTAGAAGTGTTAGATTAAAACTTCCTAGTCATTGCCTCCAGCAGGACCATAGAAATAGCATAAGAATATCAAAATGCCTCTTCCTCCTGCTTCACACCTAGCTACCAGACCCTGCTGACCTTGGTGTGAAGGTCACTTGCCTACGTGACCTCAGTCTTGTGTCCCCCGCTGTAGCCCCCACCTGCCTACATGACTCTTGTCATCTGCCCTGCTTGCTGTATGGTATTTAAGCCTGAATTTCACCTTATACAAATACATCCAGATTCAACACACCTTTGTGTCGGCTCTGTTTGTCATTCTTCGCCTACGCCTTGTCTACCTGACTAGGACCCCATTTCTCCTGCGGGTTGAGGGAGGCCCAGATTGGCCGGCCTGTGGCAGTACCCCAAAGGAAAAGTTAGGTCAAGGACTGAAGGAGATGAAGAGGTTTGCAACCCCACAGGAAGAACAACAATATCAACCAACCAGACACACCAAATCTCCCAGGAACTAAACCACCAATCAAAGAGTACACATGTGGGGACCCATGGCTCCAGTTGGATATGAAGTAGAAGATTGTCTTATTGGGCATCACTGGTAGGGGAGCCCCTTGGTCTTGTGGATGCTTGATGGCCCAGGGTAGGCGAATACTAGAGCACTGAGGCAAGAGTGTGTAGACAGGTGGGGGAGCACACTCATAGAGGCAGGGGGAGGGGATAAGGGTTTTGTGGAGGGGAAACTGGAAATAGCGATAACATTTGAAATGTCAATATATAAAATAACTAATAAAAATAAAAAAAGAATAAAAAAGGAAAAAATCTAAAGTCAGATTTGAAGACCAGACTGTATTGTCTTCTCACAAATTTCATGTGTTTCTCAGAAATGTTGATATCTAAAACTACTGGATAAAATTCAAAGGGCATATTCTTAATATACCTAAAGAACTATCTTCTACTTGATTATTAATTTAGTCAAAATGAAGATTGTTTTCATCAGAGTTACATGATTATAATGCTCAGGGGAAAGTTGGATTCTCTTCTTCCCTATGTTGTCTTCTGAAAGTCTCTTGGGTGCTTGGATTCTTACTTCTTTCCATAGCTTTGGAAGTTGCTTTTCTGCTGTATATTTCTATTCTAGATTTTGAAAGGATTACAATGTAACTATCATAAACACCTATGTATATACTCTGTCTCTGTCTCTCTCTCTCTCTCACACACATACACACACACAAACAGGTATACAGATATATATATATATATATATATATATATATATGTGTGTGTGTGTGTGTGTGTGTGTGTATGTATGTATATATATATACATCTACATATATTAACAAACATATACACACAGAAAGAATAATAAATGTTCTCTAAGCATAGTCCATGTTCACACTGAGAACTGCAATTTTGCAAAGTTAAAATTTAAAGAAGAAAACTTTACAATTAGAAATACCTCTCATGTTCCCCCATTTATAGGTCTGCACATGAGGCTATTAATGCCACTCTACTGATAAGGATTTTCTTATCTCTACACTTGGGTACTTTTGCAGTTGTTGGATACATATAATAAAGAAAGATGCTGAAGAAGCATCTTCAAGGGCCTTAGATCCTTTTTTAGGAAAGACAAAATAACAAATGCAGGAACATAAACTACTTGGAGGCATGCACACAGGCTATTTGTGCTCTACAAAAAAATAAATAGCAGAAAATAGAAATTCATTCAGAAACACAAGCACTCCTAAGCTTGAGTTGTTCAAAGAGAATGAGCTAAAATTAACAAAAGAAACAACAACAAAAACATCTTTCTTCCTTAAGCAGCTTTGATTAGAGAATTTCATCACTGAAAGATGTCAAGTCTGTCAATATTTCACTCTCTCTCTCTCTCTCTCTCTCTCTCTCTCTCTGTATGTGTGTGTGTGTGTGTGTATGTGCTTTTTTGTTTATGTAGTTTATGACTGTGTATAAATGAAAGCATGTACATGTGCATACATTCATGTATGTCTATGTGTATGTGGTATGTGGTTATACATGTACAACTATACATGTATTCATCAAATGCCTATAATGGCATTTGATGGCCATTAATAAATGACTTCCTCACTCAGTGTCTACCCTATTTTTAAAATAGATTCTACCACTGAACATAGAGATCATTGATTAGATAGATGGGTTAGCCTCAAGCCCCAGAAACTCTGCTGTCCTGACTTTCCAAGAACATGGTTGCACTCATAAGCAGCTTCATGCTACAATTTCATATGGTTTCTGTGTAATTGGGTTCAGGCCTTGAGCATGTGCAGCATCTTTTCAAATAACAATCTTCTGATAACTGGACTTAAGTTTTAAAAACTATTGTGGTAGATAGAATAAACCAAATCCATAACAGTTCTAGAAGATTTATAAGTTTTAATTTAAACCTCAAATTCTATTTGTCTGGGTAAAATCGACAGAAATGAATACTTCTTATTCTTAGATTACAGACTATTTTTCAGTCAGTCAAGTTGAATCAGTTTCTCAACAAAATTCTCACGCACATCTCCTTGAAGAAGTCACTCAAATTAGGATCTCATGAGTCGCCTAGTGGTGATGTGAACTCTTCTAGGAACATCCTTGTAAGATATCCATTATTTATCTTTTTACTTATTACCTATCTTACTACTTATTAAATATCCATTGTTACTGATTAATTGCTTACAATGTTAAAAATAAAATATGGTGAAGAAATAGAGGGGTTTTGCAATGTGTGAACATTGTAAGAAATGCATTGAGATATGTTATATCTTGCAAATAGGTTAGATAAAGTAAGTTTATATTTTACTTCAAAATATAAATTGGTTGATTGTGCAATGTGACATTAATGTGGAGGATAGGAAAGCCAAAATGACTCAATCCTACACAAAGATCTATAGGTTCTAGGGAATGTTGAGAGAGGAGAAATAACATTCTCCACAAAAAGCACATGAATTGGTGATCCAACACCAAGTGAAATATATATATGTGTGTGTGTGTGTGTGTGTGTATGAGTGGCATTATGCAGACTGGTAAGTTGTATTTTTACTTTGGAATATATGTATGTATGAATGTATACATTTATATAATAATTATTAATGAAAAAGGAAGGTATGAATTTGAAAGAAAACAAGGAGGAATATGTAAGAGGTTATGAAGGAAGGAAAGGGGTTAGTAAGTTATGTAATCCTAAAAGAAATAAAAAGAACTTTAAAAATTTCTTTCAAAACTTTTATTGATTTGCAAATGTCCACTATAAGGTTAGTATATCCTGAAGTATTTGGTAACACCAACAATAGAAATCAGGGTCTTAAACATGGTTTTTAATCTTTCCTTTCCTTTTTCTGTTTTTTTCTATACAAATAAATTGTGACTGTGACAGGTAATTGTTATACAGAAGAGGCTATCTTACTGCTTACCAGGCCTTTCTGAAAATTGCTAAGGGAAAATTCTGCTACTGAACTTTCTTTTTCAGGAGATTAGAATGCGCTGAATCCTGCATGTCTGCTCTGGAAGGGGCAACATGATACTCTTTCAGACTCTGGAGCACAGCTAGTAGAGCGTTGGCTTTGATGTGTGTTGCCAGTTGTTAGGAGTAAGATTGTTTGTATAATAATGAACATAATTTATGTTTCTTCTTTTGGAGGTGTTCTCCCTGCCAAGGTTAATGACTCCATGAAAATTAAAAGTATTATGAGTCCAGGATGCAAGAATATATCTAATCTCCTTAGTAAAATTGGTGAACACTGTGACCTGCTGGACAGACAGGCTGTAGGAAAGACCTCTGAACACATGAGTTCAAGAATGTATAATTTCTCAACTATGTAAACTATAAAGATGTAATATGAATTCTCTGAGGGGCATCACAGATCTAAAAGAACAGAGAGAACTGCACTATGAGCCAGCTTGTCAGAAAGATACTTAGGAAGGAGATAATGAGTTTACAGAATGATGATGTCAAGGCAAGATTGTTTGTGCTTACAAACTAGACAGATTCCTGAGTTGAAGGTCAGTCTGGGACAGAGCCAATTTATGCCCAGGTAGGTTGGGAATGGTGATCTCAGAGCTGGATCTCACCCAACTGGTTTATTGTCTGGACTTTCAAAGGTAGGCAGATCGCTGAATTTATTACTATGCTAAAGAAAAAAAAATGTACTTGCTGTCTTTCTATGAACCTAGGGGATAAGGTCATAAAATGCTGATTTGGGGGATAATCAAAAGGGAACTTGGGTAAACAATTTTTATGGAAATAAATGCCTGAGTGAGCTTTGCTCTGTATAAACTAAGCTATCTAGATAAGCTGTCTGGAGATTTCTAGAAAGCTGTCTTGAGCTGTATTGAGCAGAACACAATGCTTGGACCCCATAGTTGACTTCAAGTCATACTTTCACAGCTGACAGAAATCCTTCCTCAGAACCCCTCTCTGAACCAAGGATGGTCCTTGGCAAGAATGTGAATGTATGTAGTCATCAAATATAAATACCATTTTGTGATACATATACATATATATAGTATATATATATAGTATATTGCCACGCACACTTGCGTGATGGCGGTATTTGAGGCGAAAACTTCAAGGAAAATCAGCCTCCTGCCTCTGCATTGTTGCCTGGCACCCCAAACTCAGAGGTGGCCGAGATATGTCTTTGTACTTGTGTGCTAGGAACTCACCAAGATATCATATTCTTACAGCTAGCAAGAGAA
>NW_022196913.1:31888407-31940163 GCF_008632895.1 Mastomys coucha
ATTTTACACCACCCGTGTGTAGTCTGTTTGTCAAAGCCGAATCCCGTGCCCACCTGGCCAGAACTCCTCGTCCCGCGGAACAAGGACCCCACAAGAAAACCCAGTCCGTGGCAGTATATGTATGTATGTGTGTGTATATATATATATATATATATATATATATATATATATATATATGTAAAATTACTTGATATTTATTTATCATTTGATAATAACACATAAGAGGACTCCAAATAGTGGTGACTTCTAACAATACTGGGTTGTTAGGTTTCTGTTGCTGAGAAAATTCATCTCAAATGGAGAAAAGGTTTATTTTGCCTCATAATTTTCAAGGGTTTGTTCACCTGTAACTTAGTCCAATGGCAGCTCCATATATTATGGTGAGACTGAAGGATCATGGATTAGATGTACTATATTCACATATCCATGCTCAGTCTAGGGAGAGAGTGGGGAGCAGTGGGGAAGAGAATATCTTTTCCAAGGTATACATTCAACGAGACAACCTTCTTTTACCAGTTTCTCTTTCCTAAATGTTTACATACCTCACTGCAGTGCCACAGGCTAAAGACTACACCTTCAAAACAAGAGCTAAATACAAAGTGTTACAGAATGAATTATAAACACAAGTTCAAAGAAAGAAGACACTTGTGTATTATGCAAAACCAATAAGAAATGGGGAAGATAGTGACTTTGGCCTTGTCTTTGCTTAGTGCTGCTACCTTTCTCCTCTAGCACAGTTCATACTACAAAGCACTATTTAGTTCAAACCTGCTTAACGATATTTTGTGCTGTAATGTTTTTGGTAAAATAAAGTTCATGAACAATTGGTCTTAAAGGTAACTGGCCTAATCTCATCTCTTGAATTTCAGACCTTTTGACTAATCGTACTGGGGATCTATTAGAATTAGGGTCCTACACAGGAATGCCTAAGTGAAAGACTCTAAGGCAATTAATTGTTCCTGAGCAAAACTACATACAGTATTCAAGAGAAAGGAAAAATGGCCTCTCATTCCTCAGGTGTTGAGTGCTAATGAATTTGGGTTGTTGAGCTCATCCGTATCCACAGGAACAGGAGGAAATGAAATTCACAGAGACCCAACTAAGGACTCACCAGTTATCCTATGTTATAACAATAAAAGTCATAAAGAGAGTAAGACTGAGCCAACCTACCTCAACAAAATAAATGCTATCTTTGAGAAACCAACATCCACCATCATTTTAAATAGAAAACAAAACCTCAAAGCAATCTTACTGAAATCAAGGATGGGCTCACTGTATCCTGTGCTCATTCCCTTCACATACAGTACTTTAATAGTCCCATATAACCCCATGCTCATTCATCAGTAATACTGATATTAAAAACGTGACTATTCAACACAAAGATATTTACAGACTCAATACAATCTCAATCAAAATCCATAAGAGTCTTCAAAGGATGAAAAAAAATAGAAAAGTCATATAGATCCACAAAAATCCTCAGACAGCCATAGCAAAACTGACCAAAAGAACAATGCTAAAGAGAATAGCATTCCAGAATATAAGATATATTGTGGAGTCATAGTTATAAAATACGGTGAAACTTGCACAAGACAGATAAGTAAGAACAGAAAAGGCCTAAATATGAGCACAATGACTACAAACATTTGATACATGACAATGATGCCAAAACCAAGCTGAACAAAACAGATTCTTCACCAATAGTGCTAGGATATATGGACATTCATATATCATACAGTGTATTAGACACCTTTCTATCACCATATATAAAACAAATTTGAGCTGCATTAAAGTCCACAATGTCTGAGCTCGAATGATAAAACTGCTAAAACAGAATGTGAGCATTACTTTTCAAGATAAAGGCAAAGGAAAGGAATTCCTGAAGGGAACTCCATTTACCCAGCAATTAAAACCAACAATTGACCAGAGAGATCTCCTAAAACTAAAATGCTTCTCTGTTACAGAAGTAACATTACAATGAAGAGGAAGCACAGAGTGAGTGAGTATCTTTGCTAGGCATACACATGACAGAGGATCACTATTCAGAATAAATGAAGAAATTAAAAGCTTAAAAAAAAAAAAGAGTCGGGCGGTGGTGGCACAAGCTTTTAATCCCAGCACTTGGGGAGGTAGAGGAGGTGGATTTCTGAGTTCAAGACCAGCCTGTTCTACAGAGTTCCAGGACAGCCAAGCCTTCACAGAGAACACCGGCTCAAAAAAAAAAAAAAAAAAAAAAAAAAAAAAAAGGAAAAAAGAAAAAGAAGAAAAAAAAGGAGGATCAATGCAGTAGTAAAGCACTCTTTTTTTATTGATATTTTCTTTATTTACATGTAAATTTCTCCATTCCCAGTTTCCCCTCCAAAAAACAAAGAAACAAACAAAAACAACAAAAACAAACCCCTGTTGCCTCCCCCTTCCCCATGCCTGGCAGGCATGGGTAAAGCACTCTTTTAATTCCAGCATATAAGAGATATGCACAGTGTGGAATCTCTGTGAGATCAAGTCCAACCTGGCCTACAGAGTGAGTTCCAGGAAAACTAGGTATATACAAAGAAACCCTGTTTTGAAAAACAAACAAACAAACAAAAACAAAAAATCAAATGTCTCAGAAAGTGTTTAAAATTTTTATCAGTATCATTTAAGGAAAAAAATCTTTGATAGTTTATCTTACTGCTTTCAAAATTGGTGAAGACAAAAATTGACAATAAACACTGTCAAGGAAAGGGCATCTTCATACTGGTACAAAAATTGAAACCAAATTCAGTCACTCTGGACTCAATGTGAAGACCTTTTTTTTTTTTTTTTTTTAGTTGAAGAATAAATACTAATATTGTTTGAAAGAAAATTTCCAGGACAGGCAAGATACAAGTTTCCAGCAGCTGTCTGGAATATGCCAATGGATTATAAATGACGTTAACTTGCTATGATTCTGATATCTATTCCCTCTCTTGCCAATAAATTATCTCTTCTTTGTGTTAGAAAAGTGTCCATGCTATTAATTCAATTAATACTAAATGAACCAACATACTGACAAATGCATTGTTGTGCTTGGATATATCTAAAGCATTTATTTTTTATGAAGTGTTGTGTTACACAAAGGGATACCTTCAAATGAGAGAAAATTAAAAGAAGCTTTGAGGAAATTGATTACTGAAGGCGAATTTGGTTTGCTGAGTCTTGGCACATGTAACCATCAAAATACCGACACTTCAAGTGCTTAAGAAAATGTTCTACTTTGTCTGTGTCAACAAATAGGCAATAGGACAATTTATAAAGAGCAAAAAATCTTGATTCTTCATTGGCTGACTGTAAGGATGCAAGCTCTGACCAAACAGGGTACTCTTCATTTTCTTCAATTCCACGTTTAACCTAATGACAAATGATAGTTATATGATTACGGTTTCTATTTGATTGTTCCTTTACTTGTTAGTGTTGATTTGTATTACTATATAGTCAACAATGTAAACTTTAGTCAGCATCAATAGACTTTTTGTGCACAAACTCAGGTAACATATCCCTTAATCACCTACAAACTATAGGCAAGGTGCAAGTAAGCGTTTACTAAGATGATGTTCAATCAGGATGAAGTATATTATTTTGGGACAAGTCACGTGGAAGACCACAGACTTGTGTTTGAAAAAGGCAGATTGGATTAGTTCTTAACAGTTTTCTAACTTAAGATACACAGAAGCCAGGAATGGAAGTAATAACATAGGTAGAGATAGTTCACCTCTTCAGGAAAGGTAATGACCCAATGATTGTGAGGAACAGCTCTATCCCTTCCTGATTTCATACAGATTTCATACAAGATTGAATGCATGTAATTTGCTCTTGTACAGTGAGTTGTTTCTAAATTTGTGATCCACCACATATACCACATCATTTATGATAGAAAGGTAGAAAGTAAGAATATGTCTCACCTTCTTGGCAATCTTCATGATGCGGTCCAGAAGGATTTTATTTTTTACCTCAATATCTTTGACTCTTGCAAGGATAGCAAAGGGAGCTCCTGGCATATTCTTGAGTTCTATCTCCAGGTGATACAGAGGGTTGTCCCAGGCACGTAGTATACTTAGTATCATTTTTACAAAGTCTGGCAGCTATACAAAAGTAAGAAATTTTACTAAGGTAAGATAGGCATGAACTGTATTTAGTTTGAATTAGTGAAGCACAATTAAAATATTCATTTGTTATTCTTCTGGGATAGATAATATTTCTGAAGATGAAACTATGGAGGGTTATTGAATTTCATCTATTCTACTGCATTTTATTAAATAATACAGTATGTTAAATAGTAACTACTTTTTCTAATGAACCACCATATTGCTTTTATTGTATTTTCATTGAGAAATTGTACCATTTGATTTTCCTATAATATCTTGTCTATATTCCTGTATTGCTTGTTCATGAGAATTAAAAGCTTTGCTGGTTTTCAGAAGATGTCAACAGGACCTGATCCAGAAACACAATTCTCATCAATGTCAATGGCAAGTGGTACAAGTGGAGTCATCACACCAATTAAATTACTCACAGTTTTATTCATTTAAAGTTCTTAGGTTATTTTGGGATACAAGAACAAAGACTTAATAAAGAAACTATGCCATCTATACATGGGCTTTCATTGGTCTACTTCCCTCCATGCCCTTGTCTCTAGCACAACAGTGATCTTTCTGCTTGAGCAGATGAAGAAGGCACAGTGTTGCCTTCATTACCAGCATCAGTGGGAAGCTCACTGTAGTATGACCTACTAGGATCATTAAAATGTTCATATTTAAAATACTTGCTCTGACAGATATCTATTAGCTACTCTAGTGGCAATGGAAATAAAGAGTAGAGAAGAAATCCAATGGACTTTGCAAAGGAAAATGTATAAAGAAATGATGAGAAGGAACACAAGAAATGATGATGGATCCTAGCAACATGGGGCATATCACTATAGTGAGAATTTGAATTGCAAGAACAGATTCCAATTCTTATTTTGCATGCTTTGGGTAAAAGTTCTGTATTAACCTAACAAATCTTCAACTTGCTTTTCCTATGTAGTGTAATAATATTACATTCGGAGAGGACACTGGAGTGAAGTGAATACAATAGTTGGTGAAGTGTCCACTGACGCAGATTTGTTTTCACAGATTTCATCACTCCCTCTTCTTCACTTCTTACTCAATTCAATTCTTTCACCTCAATATGATCCTCAAATCAAATATTTTCAAAATTAGTTGTGGCAGAGAATTGGATAGGAGGTATTATAACAATCATATCATAGGTGCCAGTATAAGGTGATCTTCCCTTCATATTTTCGGGCATGGTTTTGTCCTAAGGAGCATTATATAATTTCTAAGTCTGTTGGTAATATATAATAAATGTTATCATCTTTTACACACACACATAAATCTATCTTTAAATATAGGTGTCCAATTCAGGTCAAAGTTTCTAACGGAATAAGTGAGCTAGGTAGAGTATGATTGCTACTGTGTTGTCTTCTAAATGGGTAATTTATAGCTATGCTTTACTCTTATATGAAAAATATTTTTATTATTCATGTACTGTAGAAGATGATTTTTCATTACTCACTCTTCTTGGATTTTTCCTAAAGAAATATATACCACATTTATTGCAGTGTTTATAATAACCTACAGAATGGCAAAGCCAGTGTACCACTTTAGATGTTTAGGATCAAACCAATGTATATCTTTAGATGTTTAGGATCAAACCATAGGCAGGAGACTCACTGAGATCCTTTGGGCTTCCTTTTCTGTTTTTGGTGTTTTGAGTGACAAAGTGTGGCAGCTGTTGAGACCATTGACAACAAATTCATCATGTCTGTTAAATTGTAATGTCTGTAGAGGTTAAAAATAGAAATCAAGTTAGTAGTAATTAATCCTCAGTGAAAATTGAATTACCCTTGACATAATTAGTTGTCCAATATAGGCACCTTAAAAAAGTTAAAAACAATGAAGAAATGTTAAATACAAAATATTAATTCATTAATATATTATTCTTTACACATTGTATTTTAACTATATTATATAAATATGTAATTTCAAATTAATAGATAGTTTATGAAACTGTAATTGATCACTAGGAAGATTAGGAATTTAAAAGATTATTAATTTAAAATGGAGATTGACAAGAAACATGAGCTAAAAGATTGCATTAGGATAAATTCACGTACAATTCAGGGACAGGTTCCACGGTTGCACTTCATTAGATTGAGGCTTTATTTACCTTCTTCTCTTTGACACTGGCTCACTTAGAATTAGTAATATACAGCCATCAAGCACAGAGACCTTACACCAACTTCTAGATGTGCCCCTTTATTGAGTAAGATCATGTTAAAGAAAACTTATATAACAATTCCTAGCATTTGTGGGCTGCTGAAAGCTATAATTTGTACCCCAGTACCTGACACAGGTTGATTTTAGAGTATTTCTATTCAATCTGTGGACTTCATTACAGTAAAACGCTTACATCTTGGATATATACAGTGAGCTCAATGAGGAATGCCCTAGGAACAGTTTCCCACCAGTATGCTTAGGAAAGCAGAGTTTTTTCCCTATGACAACTTTTAGAACTTTATGTCACAGTATATTTATATTTGTAGATATATTTTTAATAGAAGAAATCTAGAGAAAAGTTTTGAGATGTCTCTGCATTCATCATAAATCTGAGATTCCCTAAACTGAGTAACTATATTGCATGATTTTTGGCTGATGTTTCCTTTACTTATAGGGGTATCCTATGGGAAACTAGGTTCATGGTGCTTTCTTATCTAAGTTGCAGTGTAGTACAATCATTGCCACAAAGGCTTCTTTTAGAAAGAAGCTGGAAGTAAAGGAAGTACTTACAAATGCAATGAACATGTCTGATGAGAAATTATTGGATAGCTGGAATAAGACAAAGGGAAGAAAACACATGAGTGAAAATCAACATGAATGCACACAATGCAAATTATATATATAAATATATGTGTATATATATATGTTTGTTTTGTATCATTTTTATTAGATATTTTCTTTATTTACATTTCAAATGTAAATCCCCTTTCCCAGTATGGGATGCCCATTGTGGCACTCCAACTTAACATCTTTTCCCCTCCTTGATGATTGATGTTGACAACATAACACATAACTATCAGGAAGAGAAGACTTGCTTGTGCAGTCCTCCTATTATCTAAGCATTATCCATAGGTACATAGTAGGAATGATTAAAGAAAGCTCCAAAACACTTAAGGGTTTCTGCGCATTTATGACTTTTTTTCTTATGTGGAGTCTACTGCAGTTTAATTTAGGTCTATTCCATTCACTGTTAACTTCTTTACTAAATAACTGTGGTACTTTAATGAAGATGCCAGCTGACAATGCATCCTGCAAGCAAGATCAGGCAAGAGAACTTCTACTGTGGCTACTCCTTCCTGAATTCTATGAAACAACTTTTGAGAAAAGTGTTTTTATCTTTAATGAAGTCATTTGTTGTGAATCTGTAAGAAATCGTGACTGTTCCATACTCCTTGTGCTGCTTTACCGAGGTCAAAGCTTTATTTGATATGTGAAGGTGAGTTACCTGAAATTTGATTTTTGGTGACCTCTATTAAACTGTAACGCACTTCCAGTTCTCACACAGACACTCACTGTTGAACAATGCCTGAAGCCACTGAGGTACTTACGAATATCCTGCGTGTCTCTATAGCCAGGCCATTGATGTGCTGAGAAAGTATAATGGCATCATCAAAAAGGTCTTCAGTGAGTTTTTCATTAACACCTGATTCACCGCCATTTGTGGGTAAAGAGACCACGATCTCCCACTGGAGAAGATTTGACACCAACAGTATCTGCAGTGCCCCTGATACAAAGAAACAGCTATGCTGAGATCCATTCATCTGAGGTTATCAACACTCTCTCTGCCTAGCATCTTCCACTGTATTGTTTGTGTCCTCTGTGTTAGGACATAACTATATTTTACAGTGGCAAAGTAATTATGTATACATCATTGTACAAATGTATAGTTTTAGAGCTTGGTAATTTTCTACATTTTAGATTGATATTCAGAAAAGACTTAAAACTTTTAAACAGCTTCATTTTAAATAACTTCGAGTGTTTTTTTAAAGTCACTGAGTATAGAAAGTTTAAGGGTTTTGGAATGTATTGTGCTGTTTGTTTGATCGATTGATGATTGATTGATTGATTGATTTTTGGGTTTTGTGGTTAAATTCTCCAAGAAACTAATTCTAAGTGAATGTGCAATATTTATATTTTGACAAGGACAGAACACTTTATCAGCTACTTGCATGTTCATACCTCATAGGATTAAACTTGTTCTTACTTGGTTGTCTAATAGTGAAAATGAGAATAATGTCAGAAGAAAGGTAGCCTATGTTGGCTTTGATAGCTTGTAATAATAAAAGTATGCATCTCTGTTTCATGCAAAGCCTTACAATTGATTTTTCTATAAAATTTAGTTTTATAATGACATTGTGAGTGGACTGTGGCATTGTAACCTTCTCAAACTAAACAGGTAAAAGAGAACCCTAGGGTCAAATGATTTTCCCTGAGCCGAGTTCATAATCAGTGAGATAGATTCTCTAGATGCCATCACTGTGAACATGTCATCCCACATTTGCATGACACACACAGTTGGGTACCATCTTGACCATATGAATGCCAGAGACCACATCTGTGATGCTGAGAGTCAGTGTTCTTCTTTAAAGCACAAACTTTACTTTAGATCACATGAGTATAGGAGCCCTCCCTAGTAAACATTTTATCTACATTTCTTGCCCTATGCAACAATCATCTTTAATTTTTTAGCATGATTACAATTATATTCTTTATAAATATGCTAATTGAACAGAAAGACAGCAACTAAACTTGTAAGTTATTGACAGTTACACTCTCAAAAAAATGGAACAAGTTACAGAAAAAAAGTTAAAAGTATGCTTTTGTTTCTTGAACTTATAAAATTAAAAAAAAAAAGATCTAAATGCAAAACTCTAAATGCCATGCAAACTTTCATGACACCAAATGTGTCCAGCCTAACAGGCAAGGCAAAGCCTGGCAACTTATACCTGGAAAAACTGAACAAATGCCATGCTGTGCTGGTTCTTTTGCTTTTGTTTGCTGTATTTTGTTTTGTATATATGGCCTTCTCTGTTTTGTTTGGGCATTTGCTGTATTATAGGCTCTTGTTTGTTTGTTTGTTTGTTAATAAACTCTTTTTAGGAGAGAGACAATCTGAAGTTGGGTGGATAGGGAGTTTAGAAGTATCTAGGAAGAGTCGGAGAAAGAGAGAAAACAAATTGTATACAAATATTTTAGTTCACAAGGGAGAAAAATAAGATTAACATAAAAATTTAAAATATGAAATTTTGTAGTATAAAATGGAACTAAGAACATTTTGACTACATAACTAAGTCATTATATAATTCCTGTGTAAATGCTTATTTTCTTAACAAATATGATGGTTCTAGACCTTATTTTGTGTGATATAAAATTTTATATATATCTGTGTGTGGACACAGATACATGTATATAAATGTACATATATATGCTTGTTGATTTTCATCTGAGAATGTTTCATAATCTAAGAGGAAGTAAAATTAACAAAAAATCTTTGTTCTTCATTTCACAATATCAGTGGTTATCATTAATGATTTTTTTACCATTGTTAACTGTAGAAAACTAGCATAAGCAACTATATTAAATTTCACCTTTATTGACATATCATTCATTTTACTCCAGATTAGCCAAGTGTCAAAGACACCTATCCACTATCATTGCCTAACTTAAATTTTAACACTGTTTTTAAATAAACATTACTTTATTATTTATAAATAAACACATGAAATTGCCAGTAACTACAAAACTAAGTAGTAGCTGAAAGTATTCTAGAACAATTTATGGGCCGCTAACATAACTCATATTTTCAAACATGTATGATTTAAATAAACATGAAAATTATTGATTCAGAATAGCTGTGGGAAGAAATGATATATGAAAAACTTATACTAAAAAATAAAGAAAAACATACTGAATATATGAGTTAAATTTCTCAGGTACTCACTCCATATCAGCTACAATGGCAATTCAAAAACAGTTATACAAGACTTACCCAGAAAGGCTAAATTAAAGATTTCTATTTAGTTTTAAAGAGTTATTTATACACATTGGACCTTTGGGGAATAAAGGGTAACTTAAAGGTGTTGGGTGAAAAGGAACCAAGATAAAGGTCTTTACAAAGCAGTAAATTTTCATGACCACTCATTGAAAGCTGTTTCCTTGAAACACATATAGTGTAGGAGAATAGTGAAGAAAATTAGGCAGAATGATTTCTTATTACTTCACATTTATGAACACATCAGTGGGGGATAGTTGAGAAACAGTATGAATACAGTGTAAATCTGAAGTGTAATACCCTGAAATGCAGCATAGTTTCCTCTATGGCCTAAGGAATCTTCCAAAACAAGACTAATGTTTTGAAGTCAAATAATCAAGTAGGATAACTCATGTTCAAGCCTAAGGAAACAACAACAACAATAAAATAATAATTTCATCTTTCTAAATTTGTGACAATTTGAAGTTATTGAAACATGGGTTCTCAGCAAATTCCCACTTCTTAATTTCTGCAAGATCAATCTCTGAGCTTTATTATCTTCCATCTAAAAACTGCCCTGACATCTGAGTATTTTTAAACATGCATTATTTCTAACCAATTAGATAACATTATTCTATCACATTTCTCTTGAATGTGAGAGTATATGTGTTTATGTTTGTTTTCATATGTGTGCAAATGTGTATATAAGGCAGAGAACAACCTCAGGTGTTATTAAATACCAACCATATCTGTATTTAATATTTTGGGGATAGAAACTCTCACTGCCCTGAAACTTTCTAAATCAATTAGACTGGCTGTGCAGTCAGGCTAAAGGTCCCATTTGCCTCTACTGTCCCAGCATGGAGATTATAATTCTAAACCACTAGGTCTAGCTCATATTGTCCATTTCTTCCTTTACTTCAATAAAGATAAAGAATATTAATTGGTTACTGTCACTTGGCCTAATGAAAGGGGTTCCCATTTTTTGCAAACCAGTCTAAACTATCTATAATAAACTTGTAAATATTTTTCCTAGGTTTCAATTTTTTTCTTAGCATACTGATGTACTATTTGAATAAATAAAAATGTCTGTTAACACATGAAACATGAGACAGGTTCTGGTAAAAGAATTCCTTGGAGAACCAACAAGTTATTCAGACACACCCAGAAAAACACTATTAAGAAGTTACTTACAGAAGCATGGTTGAGTCAATGATAAATTCATCTCAGAATAGTTCCTCCACAGTATATGAGGGACTGGGAAAGGCTGCTGAACTGATGTCCTGGTGTCTACTGACTGTACTTCCTATATACTCCAGCAGATTGCCCCAAGGACACTTACTGCTCTAACAGGAAGGAAATAAGTTATAAAACATTAGGTATTTTCTCAATTACTGTCAACAGCATCATCACTATTACCACAGTAATATATATAAATCCAAGTTGACTTCATAGTCCATGATGAGTATGTCAGACCAGACGTAAATTGCTGTTCCTTACCACATCATTGACTCACCCGACTCTTGCATTTGTTCTCTAACCTTTTGTACACTCTATGTCTTCTGAGGCAGTTAAGATGTATCTAATAAGATAAGATTTTCCCCAGACATTGGACCACCATGTTCAGGTGATTCAATTAATCACACAAGGAAAGGCAAATAATTAGTGTAGTCTGAACACTTACTTATAAGGTACATTTTTTTGCTCATCTTAGAATGCAAAGCATAGGTTCTCTCCTTTATATTGTCCCTTAATCAAATTACCAAGTTGATGCTTTCTTCTAGAACTACTGTATGAGTATTATGTTTGTCAACATATCTTGCCATGCTAACTCCTAGTATTAGCATGTAGTGAGTCCTTCCAATGCTGAGAGTTGTCCACAAGAAGGTTCCCTAGTTTCTTTGGAATCATGAAACTAGGCAGCATAGTCAAAGTTTCCAGTTCAATACCACTCTGATTTATCCATGTAGTGGAACCAGAGAATGAAATGGTTTTAATATTTGAGTTCATTAAGTTTACTATGGTACTGGTATGTATCTAACAGTAGCCTCAAGTGCCTGAATGGTGTTGGAAGCCTTAGGGACCTTGCTGTTGGTTGACTCCAGGAACTGACATTGTGTTAAATAATGCCTTTTCCCATATAATTGTGTAACATATTATCAATTATTTAACCACTGTCTTGTTCTGTTAACTCACTAATTTACATGTTATTCACTACCAAATGAATAAGACATTTAGAGGTCATTATTAACATGTAGATTCAGAGAGCATCAGCTCAGTCCCTGAAGGACCAGCGCTTTCTACTTCAGGAAGTCTAAAATGGCACCTGGATGGTTGATCTCTGTGTGTAATAAATAAAATCCTTTCAGATGTTTAATAGACCGTGAGCTTGTCCCATCCTCATGAATTTTACTCCTCTATAATGAAAACATGTGTTGGTCTTTCTATCTATCTATCTATCTATCTATCTATCTATCTATCTATCTATCTATCATAATCTATTTATATTTAACAATTATTCTTCAGAGCTGCAGTGTATGATTTTGCTCATGGTTTTCTATAGTCTCACCAACCATGCTAGGGATTAGTTCACATATGCCACAGACAGTTCTCTACTTCTGGCTCTTTGGGGTCCCTCTGTACAAGAGCTGTTTATCTGAAGTATCTTCTGGTAGGGTCTAGGACTGTGTGAGTGACCTCTTCTCCACAGACAAAATTCTGGGACACCAAAGATTGTCTAGCCATTTTTATCCTCAGGCAAAACATCCAGTATGATGTATAGCAGATGTCCACATGAACACCCTTGTGCAGTATTTCTATGTTCAGGACGTAATTGGACACAGGCCCAGGGCACTCCTTGAGGACAGGATCACTGTCCACATTTAGGACAAGTTCAGTTTGTGCATCTTCAGTTCTCTGTACTTGTTCTTCCACTGTTGCCTGGAGTTCAGAGGATTTTGATTTGAGAATGTACCTTGGTTAGGTTATACTTAGGACAACTTTAGGTTTTCCCTATACCTTTCTTTTAAAAATATCATTAGCATATATTCTGTATATTAACACAGCTTTAGATAACTCTAATTATAGACTTTAATTTCACATGAATGAGATTTCTTTCAGACTTCATTTTGCACATTTGTATCTGTATATGTATTTAGATACACATGTTTGTATGTATGTATGTATGTACATATGTATGTATGTATATATGTATGCATATGTGTGTTTTACCATTTTCATATAAGGAATTTTGATTATTTCTTATAAGAACATTTGAAAATTAAATAAAATAGAAAAATATCTTTATTATCCATTTTATAAATTCATGGATGTCATTAATTCTGTTTCCTTGCATGTATCACTTGTAGAACATTAGGACCAACACACCCTTAATATTGTAGTGTCATTAAGTTTACCCAAGAGTGACAGTGACTGTAATGTACACATTTTGACTTTAGGCTAAAGTGTTAAATGAGTTGATATTCTAGTAGGCAAACTCAGAAGGGCAAAGTAACAAAAAAAATTCCCCATTCTTTTTGTAGGCATAGTTCAAGGATACTGACCCTTATGTTCCCAACAAATCACTGATTTTTAATCCCAGAAACATCAATCTTTGAACTGTATTTTTTCTTCAGAGTTTCCCTAGCATTTGAAGGTTTTTTTTTAATTAATTTTTTATTTATATTTCAAATGTAATCCCTCTTCCAGACTTCCCATTAGGAAACCACCAATTCCATCCCATTCCACTGCTTCTATAAGGGTGCTCTCTCACCCACTCACCCACTCCTGTATCCCCTCCCTGGAATTCCTCTACACTGGGGCATCTAGGCTTTCCAGGACCAAGGTCCTCTCCTCCCATGGATGCTGGACAAGATTATCCTCTGCTACATATATGGCTGGAGTCATGGGTAACTACATGCGTACTCTTTGGTTGGTGGTTTAGACTCTGGGAGTTCAAGGGGGTCTGCTTTGGTTGATACTGTTGTTCTTCTTATGGGGTTACAAACCCCTTCAGTTCCTTTACTCTTTTCTCTAACTCCTCCATTGGGGACCCCATGCTCAGTTCAATGGTTGGCTGTAAGCATCTGTATTTATCAGGATCTCTCAGAGTCTCTCAGGAGACAGCTATGTCAGGCTCCTGTCAGCAAGCATTTCCTCACATCCACAATGTCTGGGTTTGGTGACTGTATATGGAATGGATCCCCAGGTAGGGCAGTCTCTGGATGGCCTTTCTGTCAGTCTCTGCTCCACACATTTTCTCCATATTTACTCCCATGAGTATTTTGTTCCTCTACAAAGAAGAACTGAAGTTTCCACATGTTGGTCTCCCTTCTTGTGCTTCATGTGGTTTGTGAATTATATCTTGGATATTCCGAGCTTTTGGGCTAATATCCACTTATCAGTGAGTGCATACCATGTGTGTTCTTTTCTGATTGAGTTAACTCACTCAGGATGGTATTTTCTAGCCTTAGAATTTCCTTAATTCATTGTTTTTAATAGCTAGATAGGACTCCATTGTGTAAACATACCATATTTTCTGTACCATTCTTCAATTGAAGAACATCTGGGTTCTTTCTAACTTCTGGCTATCATCAGTATGGATGTTATGAACATAGTGGAACATGTGTTCTTATTACACGTTAGAGCATCTTTTGGGTATATGCCCAGGAGTGGTATAACTGGGTCCTGAGGTAGTACTACATCCAATTTTCTGAGGAACTTCCAGACTGATTTCCAGAGTGGTTGTACTAACTTGCAATCCCACCAACAATGGAGGAGTGTTCCTCTTTCTCCAAATCCTCAACAGCATCTGCTGTTACCTGAATTTTTGATTTTAGCTACTCTGATTGTGTGAGGTAGAATCTCAGAGTTATTTTAATTTGCATTTCTCTGATGCCTAAAGATGTTGAACATTAATTTAGGGTCTTCTCACCCATTCAATATTCCTCAGTTGAGAATTCTTTGTTTAGCTCTGTACCCCATTTTTATAGGGTTATTTGGTTCTCTGGAGTATAACGTCTTGAGTTCTTTGTGTATATTAGATATTAGCCCTGTATTGAATGAAGGATTGGTAAAGATCATTTTCTAATCTGGTAGTTGCCATTTTGTCTTATTGACAGCATCCTTTGCCTTACAGATGCTTTGGAATTTTATGAGTTCCCATTTGTCAATTCTTGATCTTAGAGAATAACACATTGTTGTTCTGTTCAGGAAGTTTTCCCCTGTGCCTACATGTTAGAGGCTTTTCCATACTTTCTCTTCTATTAGTTTCAGTGTATCTGGATTTATGTGCAGGTCCTTAATCCACTTGAACTTGAGCTTTCTACAAGGTGGTAAGAATGGTGCCAAGAGGAAAATGCATAGCTCTGAGTGCCTCCAAAAAGAAACTAGAAATAGCATACACTAGCACCTTGACAGCACATCTGAAAGCTCTAGAACAAAAAGAAGCAAATACACCCAGGAGGAGTAGACAGCAGGAAAGAATCAAACTCAGTGCTGAAATCAACCAAGTATAAATAAAAAGAACTATACAAAGAATTGACAAAACTGTCACTGGTTCTTTGAGAAAATCAAGAAGAAAGATAAACTTTCTTACCCAGAGTAACCAGATGGCACAGAGTAAGCAGGGTTTGCAGCCCCTTAGAACGAACAACAATATGAAGTTACTAGTACCCTCAGAGCTCCCAGGGACTAAAACTCCAACCAAAGAGTACAAATGGGGGGGACTCATGGCTCCAGCAGTATGCGTATAGCAGAGGATGACCAAGTCGGTCATCAGTGGGAGGAGAGGAGCTTGGCCCTGTGAAGGTTCTATGCCCCAGTGTAGGGGAATGCCAGGGCCAGTAGGCAGAAGGGGGGGAATGGTGAGCAGGGGGAGGGGGGAGGGAACAGAGGATTCTTTTATATTATTTTATTTTATTTTTAATTTTTCTTTCTTTTTTTTGAGGGGAACCTGGGAAAGGAGATATTGTAAATAAAGAAGATATCTAATAAAAAAATTTTACTGCAACAAAAAAAATAAGAAATGAAAAGGGAAACATAAGAACAGAAACCGAGAAAATTTAAAAAATCATCAGATCCTACTACAAAAGACTATACTCAATAAAACTGGAAAATGAGGATGAAATGGACAATTTTCTAGACAAATACCAGGTACCAAAGTTAAATCAGGATCAGGTAAACCATCTAAACAGCTTCATAACCCCTAAGGTAATATAAGCTGTCATTAAAATGCTACCAACCAAGAAAATCTCAGGAACAGATGGGTTTAGTCCAGAATTCTATCAGATCTTCAAAGAAGACCTAATATAAATACTCGTCAAACTATTCACCAAAATAGAAACAGAAGGTACACTACCCAATTCGTTCTATGAAGCCACAACTATACTTTTACCTAAACCACACAAAGAAGCATCAAAGAAAGAGAACTTCAAACCAATTTTCCTTATGAACATAGATTAAAAGTACTCAATAAAATTTTTGCAAACCAAATCCATGAATATATCAAAACAATCATTCTTTATGGTCAAATAGGCCTCATCCCAGGGATGCAGGGATGGTTCGATATAAGGTGATCCATCAACAGAATCCACTGTATAAATAAACTCAAGAAAAAAGTACATAATCATCTTATTAGATGCTGAGAAAGCATTTGAGAAAAATCCAACACCCCTTCATGATAAAAGTCTTGGAAAGATCAGGAATTCAAGGCCTATGCCTAAATATAGTAAAAGCAATATACAGCAAACCAGTAGCAAACATCAAACTAAATGGAGAGAAACTTGAATCAATCCCTCTAAAATCAGGGACTAGAAAAGGCTGCCCACTCTCTTCCTACCTATTCAATATAGTACTCAAAATCTTAGCCAGAAAAATTAGACAACAAAAGAATATCAAAGGGATACAAATTGGAATAGAAGAACTAAAAATATCACTATTTGCAGATGATATGATAGTATACTTAAGTGAGACCAAAAATTCCACCAGAGAACTCCTAAAGCTGATAAACAACTTTAGCAAAGTGGCAGGATACAAAATTAACTCAAACATAACGTTAGATTTCGGCAACACTAACGATAAACAGGCTGAGAAAGAAGTTAGGGAAATGACACCCTTCACAATAGTCACAAACAATATAAAACATCTTGGTGTGACTCTAACCAAACAAGTGAAAAATCTATATGGCAAGAACTTCAAGTCTCTGAAGAAAGAAACTGAAGAAGACCTCAGAAGATGGTAAGATCTCCCATGCTTGTGGAGAGACTTTCATTTCTTAAGCTTAGAAGCCTGAGATACATTGCCATATTTTGAGTTGCTCTTCCATCCTAAATTAAACCTCATTGGAAATATCTCCCTAGACATTCACACAAGTTTATCTTATAAGTGTTTCTAAATCTAGTACAGTTAACCATGAGGACTAGCAATAATACATTTTCTATATAGAAAAATTGCTCTATGTTATCACAGCCTAAAATGCTTTTCTGTAGTAGTAATGTCTGCATTGGGACTTATTCAAGCAGAATCTCTTAAATACATATATTTTAGTTAAGTACTCATTACTAAAACAACTATGTATTTGAAATCTGCTTATGAAGGAATGGCTGCTTTGGTTTACATTTTTGGAAGTAATGTCAATGGGAGACAGCACTTGAATGCCTTTTATAATATGGGCAAGATATGGGATTGAACATCGAGTTTGATCTCACAAAGCTAGATATATCACAATTTCCTTTCCAAAGACCCCAAACCCAGGTTAATAGACTTCCGTTAATCCCCTACTCCTAGCATCTCCATAAAATACTAACACCCAGAAACAGATATCTACCTCAGGGTTTTGGATAGACATTTATTATCCCAAATATAGCAAAGTTCATTGTTTTATTCATTCTTTTTTTTTTTGGATCTTTACATGCTTATAAAAAGGTTATCTGACATTTTCCCCTTTTATTGAAAATAGAATCTTTTCTCATTAAATATATCTTGACTAGTTTCATCTTCCTTTACTACTCCAAGTACTTCTCCAACTGCTCTCATGTCTACTCCTTTTCTGTCTCTCATTGTATAAAAACAGGCTTCTAAGAAATAACAACAAAGTGTTTAACAAAATAAAATATAATAAGACAAACCATAAACCACTGGGTCTAAGTTGGACAAGGCAAATTAACAGAAAGGAACAAGGGAAGGCACAAGAATCAGAAACCTACTTACTTACACACTCGAGATTCCCATACAAATACTAATTGTAAGCTCTAATATATATGCAGAGGACCTGGTAAATACTTGTGCAGGCCTCATGTTCAGTCTCTGTAAGTTCATGTGAGCCTTGTTCAGTTGATTTGAGGGTCTTTCTCTCTTGATGTCCTCCATCCATTTTGGATATTACATTATCCTCCTCCATTGGATATTCAGTCCTGAGGGACATGATTAGATGTTGACATCACATTGAGAGCTGTGTGTTCTATGTTATCTCTCTCTCTCTCTCTCTCTCTCTCTCTCTCTCTCTCTCTCTCTCTCTCTCTCTCTCTCTCTCTCTCTCCTCTCTCTCTCTTTCCTCTCCTCTCTCTCTCTCTCTCTCTCTCTCTTTCTCTCTCTCTCTCTCTCTGCGAGTATGTGTTTGTGTGTATGTGTAACATAGTTGCTGTTGGTCTGCTTATTTCTTACTGTGATCTGAAGGAAGGTACTTCTATGTCAAAAGCTGAATAAGGCACTGATATATGAGTATAGCAGAATATCATGTCATTTTACTTTTACCTTTTTATTTTAAAACAAGTAGTATTTTGTTTTACTTTAGAACTCTGGCTATCTGGTCTAGTTCTTGGTCACACAAGCAGTGGTGAGTATGGGTTTCATCTCATGTAGTGGGTCTTAAATCAAATAAAATGAGTGTTGGTTGCTCCCACAATTTTCTGCTACCATTGTTCTAAGTGGCAGTTTTAACAATAGAAAAAAATGACCAATTCCATATACAATAGTGGCAAATATAATAAATGTATTTAAAAACTCAAGAAATTAGACATAAACATCAAATAATACATTTCTTTAAATGGGATATAATCCTAAATAGAGAATTTCCAAAACAAGAAACTTAAATGGCTAAGAAAAAATAGTTAAAGAAATGTTCAGTATCTTTAGTGACTGGGGAAATGCAAATTAAATTATTTTGAGATTCCAGTTTATATCTGTTAGAATGACTAAATTCAATAACACAAGTGATAGTGTATGCCAGTTACGATGCAAAATAAGGAAAGCCCTCATCCATTGCTGGTAGGAGCAAAATTTGTACAGCCACTATGGAAATAGCTTGGCATTTTCTCAGAAGGATGGGAATCAATTGTGGTGGCTTGAATATACTTGCCCCAGGGAGTAACACTACTATGGAGTGTGGCCTTGTTGGGGAAGATGTGTTCTCCTTGGAGGAAGTGTGTCATTGTCAGTGTAGGCTGTAAGTCCCTCCTTCTAGCTGCCCGGAAGTCTCTTTCTGGCTGCCTTTGGATCAGGATGTAGAAATTTTGACTCATTATGATAATGAACTAAAACTCTGAAACTGTAACCAAGCCCAAGTTAAATGTTGTCCTTTATAATAGTTGCCTTTTTCATGGTGTCTCTTCAGAGCAATAATGAACTACCCATAACATAAAATGGTACCAGGGACAAGGATATTGCTGTGATAGACCTAATCATGTTTGTTTGTTTGTTTTGAGGAATGTGGATTGGGGACATTGGATCTGGGAAGCAGTGGAATGCTTAACTTAGGGCTTAATGGACCATCCTAGCAGTAATATGAAAAACATTGGTGCTTAGGATAATTTAAACAGTCCAACCCTTGCTCTTGAGGTGGCAAAGGAGAGGAGTTTTAGTATATTGCTTGACGACCATTCCTAAGATGTTAAGGTGATGAATGTGGTTGATTTTGTCCTTGTCTGAAGAATCTGCCTAAGACTCAGGTGAAGTAACTTACATTAGTTGCAGAATTGACAAAGGAAGTTTGGAAAAAGTCCAGCATAGACTTGTCCTCTGGTTTACTTTCATGAAGAACATTTTAATTAAGAATAACAAGTTTGGAAAGGAAAAAAATATAAAATATATGGTTCAAGTATTAAAGGGACACAAGAAAGTGCAATGGAGCTAAATTCTGTGTTCAAGAATATAAACAGATTAAAGTAGTGTGACTTCAGGCCAAGTTCCCATCTAACTGAACTTAGTGTTTTTGCATTTGCAGTTGAACCATGGATAGTTTTATTATTATGACCTGGTTATTCCCTTCAATTAAACATAAGGAGATATTGTGTGTTGAATTGCATGGGATGATACAAGCTTTTGACCTGGATCTTGAGGGATAGTCACAATGAAGATCTTAGGTCCAGGCATGAGGGTACAGGCCTTTAATCCCAGGAGACAGAGGCAAACATATCTCTCAGTTCAAGACCAGCCTCGTAGAGAAAAAAAAAAAAAGCTTAGTTCTAGGCATGGTGGTATACACCTTCAATCCAAGCATTCAAGAGGTAGAGTCATGCAGATATCTGAGTTCAAATTCTCATAGTCCCAGGATCTCAAAGCTTATGTAGTGAAGCAGTTAGAAAACGGAACACTGGCAATAATATAATAGAACTAGGAGACAATGTTCCAGCCCAAGAAAGCAGCAGAACTTTGAAGATTCAGCCATGTGGTACTCTCTTTGGAGTCAATAATAGAAGAGTTATTGAGACAATTGATGCTGGTTAGCTAGCAGATTAACAGTGATTAAGAAGAGGCCAGCATCACTAAGGTAAAATCTTCTGGAAAGTATTTTCTGAGAGTACAAAGAAGCTGTGTTCCAGAGATATATGCCAAATTTGTTAGTAGAAAGAGTCACCAGGTAGTTTTTGGTTTTGAAGGTTTGAAGGGGTCATGGAGAGAGCTGAGGCTTGGAACTATGAGAGGCCAAGGAAGGCCATTAGTGAAGGTTCAGCCTCAATTGAAGTTGATTGCCCAAGACTGAAGGTGTCATGCAAAGAAGTTGAGGCTTGTCACCATGAAAGGTGCCTATGAGAAGCTATTGGTGAAGCCTAGTTGCAGTGGAAGATGCAACTAGGGATGACTACCAGGAAGAGCAGCAGCAGTGGAGCAGAGTCACTCAGAGCCTGGAGTATTACAGAGGACAGAGCTGGAGAAGTGACCTATCCTTTGGAGGAGCCCAGAAGATCATTGGAACAAGAAGCTGTAAACTTGAAGTTGCCCTGGATAGCCTAAGATGTTAGAGAAGTGAGAGCCATAGAATACCTTCTGGGGAAAGCTGATAACAACAAATAAAACTAGCCCAAGAGAAAGGAATTGTTACTGTCAACAATGATGAAGAGTTGTATATCTAAGAGTGTTTTCACATCAGACACGGAGGTGCACAGTTTGTTTGTTCAGCTGAGTTTTCCTGTCTTGCTTTGGTCCAGTATTTCCTCATTTTGGAATACTTATATGTATTCTGTGATATTGCAAATATGCGATCTGATTTTTGATTCTGATTTTATAGGGGATTACAGTTATGAGATTGCATGAATCTCAGAGGAGTCTTTTAACCTTAGACTTTTAACATTGTTGATAATGTTATAGATTATTGGGACTTCTGGAGTTCAACTAAATGCATTTTGCATTATACTTCGGTTAGGTATGGCCCCAATAGATACATGTGTTTGAATAAGACTATAGGGGCCAGGGAGTAGAATGTGGTAGTTTTAGAATTTTTGGTCTATGGAGTGGTACTATTAGGATGTGTGGTCTTGTCGAAGTAAGTGTGGAGGGAGTGTTTTACTGTGTAGGTGTAGGCTGTGATCTCCCTCTCCTTGCTGCCTAGAAGATCCTCTTTCTGATTGCCTTTGGATCAGAATATAGAACCCTTGACTCCTCTACACCCATGTCTGCATGCATGCTGCCATGGTTTGTGTTATGATAATAGACTGAGGCTCTCTGTAAACCAGCAAATTAAATCTTCTCATTTATAAAAGTTTACTTGGTCATGGTGTCTCTTCTTAGCAATAAAACCCTAAGATATCAATCTACCACAAGATCCTGCTATACCACTCTTGGTTATTTACTCTTCATCTTTCCACAAGGACACTTGTTCAATCATATTCATTGATGGTCTATTTGTAGAAACCAGAAAGGGGAAACAATGTAGGTGTTCCTATAATGGGGTAAGGAAAACATAGTGCATTGTTAAAAGCAGAGTATTATTCTGTTGTAAAATTAGTTGATTAATTAACACTGTCATCATTGAATTTAGTTAATTGGATGAAACTGGAAAAACTGGAGGGAGGTACACCAGACCAGGAAGATAAATATGTTGTATATTAACAAATGTGTGGAGATTATCTATAAATAATTACCTCTAAATAAATTATTGCCAATCTATAATTTGTGCACCTAGAGCAGTTATGTATAGAGAAAGGGTATAGAAGGGATTCATGGATCTCCCTGGGAGAAGGAAATATAAGAGATTTTGTGGGTGGATTGGAAAATAGGAAGATAAATTAGATTGACAAAGGGAATGTGAGCAGAGCATGCTAAAATTGAGGGAAATATGGGTGTTTAATGGAAATCTAGTTTAGTGAAAACATCCAAAATATATAGAGGAATATATAGGGGTGATCGTAATAAAGTCTTCAAATAATTTTGGGAGAGGTGGAGTCCAAACTGGCCATCTTTTGCACCAAACAAAAGTTCCAGTACCAATGTCATTCTGTTAAATGACAATGGACAACACTATTGGCAGAGGTGGTCTTTGTAAAAAGATGCCAGAGGCAACTAAGGCACTTGCAAGTATCTAGTGTATTTCTATAATAGGCCACCAGGGTGCTGAGACAGAATAAAGATACCTTCAAAATGATCATTGAGTATATTCAAAGAGAGAATTTGATACAAATTCTCTTCAGCAGTGTCGATGATTCAAAAAGAGAGATAACTGACATCCATTTATCTGAAGTTATCAGCACTAGAGATACTTCTACCCACTGTACTCTACTATATGTTTTACCTCTGTGTTTTTGTAATAGCAAACAACTGTATTTCCTAATGACAAAAGACTACTTATACATAGTTGCAAAGATGTACAGTCTGAGGAGTTGGTAGTTTCCTACAATATAGATTTCTATCAGGAATGGCTTTGAAATGTTCAAGAATTTTTAAGTCTGAACTTTTTAAATTATTGTGTGTAGAATGTTTAATGTCTTGGAAATTTATCCTGGTTTGTCAGTCATCATGATCTCCAAGAATTGGTTTTTCAGAACTCATACTCTCCACGAATTTGATTTTAGCAAAGTGTGCAATATTTGTATTTTGACAAGAAGTTGTTCACATTTTATCTATCACTTGAATATTCATGCCTTATAGAAAACAACACTCGATTTCCTTGTGCCTAGTAGTGAAAATAAAGTAAGACACAGACAAAGATAGCATATCCTGCCTTTGACAGCTCACAATAGCAAAACTCACATCACTGCTTCACACAGTCTTCAAATTGGTCTTTCTATAAAGTTCAGATTTACAGTAACCCGGTTAACAGATTAAATCTATTTAAAATTGTCCAAGTATACTGATAAGTGAGATGATTACAGTATTAATAGCTGATGAGATAGGTGAAATGCCAACACTGTGAACTTTTCACTCTATATTGATGTGTCTATGCAACATATGACCCTCATGAGCATCTCCACACCACTTCCATGGCTGTAACTTTCCTTCTTAATAAAGCAACAATTTTATCTTTGATCACCTGATCACACAAGCACAGATGTCTACATTTCTTTCTTTGTAAAACAATGATCTTTAAATTTTTGAGCATTATCATTGCTGGATTCCTCACTAACTTGCTGAGTCAAAAGGTGAAAAATGACAGAATTCTAAAATTTCAATAACTCCTATTAGCAAAAGTATAGATATAGATGTAGCTACCACTCTCATCAAAGAATCCTCACTTTACAGAAAAAATTATCATTTTATTTTTTAATTTCAGAGTCTTCAATATTTTAAATATATTTTTCTTCTGGACGCTCCCACAGTTCCTTATCCCATTCCTCATCCCCCTGTTTCCAAGAGGATGTCCCCACCCCTGGCAGGCTTCCGTACTCTCTAGAGCATCAAGTCTCTCAAGAAGTAGGTGTATCTTCTCTCACTGTGTCCAGAATAGGCAGTGCTCTGCTGTATATGCTTCAGAAGCCTCTGACCTGCTCATGTACATTGACTGGTTGGTGGTTCAGTGTCTGAGATATCTCAGGGGTCCAGTTGAGATCATAGGTTAGTTGAGACTGCTGGTCTTCCACCCTCTTCCTCAGCTTCTTCTATCCTTTCCCTAACTCGACAACAGATTGCCAACATCAGTCTACTGGTTGGGTGTAAGTGTCTGCATCTGTCTCATCCAGCTAGTCAGAACCTCTGACACAGAATTGTTCATGTCTCAAAGAACTACAAGTATAAAAATGGAGAAGATACCAAGGGAAAGTCAGTCCAATGACCAGTCCAGTTTGTGATCCATCTCAAAAGAAAGCTCCAAGGCCTGACACTATTACTAACATTATGATGTGCTTACAGACAGGAGCCTAGCATAGCTATCCTCTGAGAGGCCCAACAAGCAGCTGACTGAAGCATTTATATATTTTTAAATACCATGTATTTTCAATGCAGAGTTTTTAAGATTATACAGCATTATTATTGCCCTCTCAATTATGTGTATGTGCTTGTGTGTTGAAATGTGCTTACTTAATACATAAGTGTAGATAAAAGACAGATAACAACCCCAAGGGTTACTAGTGAGATTGTCATATTTTTATTTAATTAAAAAAATATAGAACCTCTCCCTGTCCAGAAACTTGCTAAAATAAAATAAAGTACTCTGAATGTTTAGCCAGGTGTCAGTAAATACCTTCCTCCCCAGCAAGGGGTTAAAAACATAAGCCACCATATTGACTTTCATTGCTCCAGTTATTTCCTTGATTAAAATAGTATAGTCGCACAATAGAAGCAGGGGCTGTTTCTGACTTTTATCAATTTTGGTACCCCTTTCTTCCTACTGGGTCGTTTCATTCAGTCTTAATATGAGGGGAGGTGCCTAGGCTTGTTGCAACATGAAATGTCATGTTTGTTTGATATACCTGAGAAGGCTGACATTTTCTGTTGGAAAACAAAGGAGGAATGAATATGTGGAAGAAGGAAGTAGGGGGAGAGACTGGGTGGAGAGGAGTTGGGGAAAATAATGTATGAGAGAAGAATTTAAAAAGATACTTTATACTATTAGTTCTTGCAAGTGGTCTCAAAGAAATGGTTCCAATGATTGATACCCACAATTTTTAAAAACAATCTGATATATGTTGTGTGGTATAGATCTGTTTAAGATGCAAAATTTTTCCTGAGTCCAATGTTGGGTCACTTGAAGAAGTAAAAATATCTGTTAATACCAGATATATAAAATACGAGAATGAAAAAATTCCATCAGTATGATTGAATAAACTACTTGGTGTCTCAAATTTACTCAGAAGAACATGACCAAGAGGTTAATTGCAAAATTCATGGTTGACCCAATTACAACTGAATCTCAGAGAAGTTCTACTACAATACATGTGTCACTATAGAATGCTGATGACCTGGAGTCCTGACTTTTTACCTCCTATATACTCAAGCAGATTGCAGTAAGGCCATTCATTGATGTAACAGGAAGGAAATGAGTTATAAAATCCTAGGTATTTTCCAATGACTTTTCTGCTTTAGGTAATGTTAACACCATCATCACTATTACAACAGAACTGTGTATCTGCATGTTTCTGCTGTTTATGAAGCAAAGTTGACTCCATGGTCCCTGATTGATATGTCAGATCAGGTATAAATTACTGTTCTTTATCATATCCCAGCTTCCCCTGACTTTTGCATATTTTCTGTAACCTTTTGTATGTTTCCTGTCTCTTGGAAGGGTTAAGATCTGTGTGTGACTTTTTCTGAACATTGACCCATCATGTCATAGCTTTAGTGAACTCTTCTCAGAAGTTTAGCTGACCACTCCTTTGTCTGTAGACTATATCTACTGTAAAGTGTATTTATCCACAAATTAGGCATAAACAAAACTCTGTAAGGCAGCTTGACAAATATATTTCATCCATTCAATAAGTAAAAAATGAAAAATAATATATTTGCATTTTCTGGAATCATCAAAATATCCTTTTGCTTGGCTTATTATCTCAAATATATATTTCTTCCTGTAGAGTTGATCATAAATGGAACAGAATACTGTTGGTTTCAAGACTAGAATTACATTGGTAGACATTCTTTGCTGTACTTGCTCTTGGTGTTAATATATAGCTGAGAAATTGTGGGACCAGGTAGCTGTGGAATTTGTAGAAGCAGGCCTAGAGCAACAATGGAATCAAAGAGTGTCCAAACCCCAGAAATCTCATCCTTAGATCTCCAGAAATGGGATCATTCTTCCCACTGCCCTGAATTTCCATGTCCTATTTCATTTGCTCCCCACCTTTGCCTCATCATGGGAGGTCAACTATCTGATAGCCATGTTACACTTACTTTTCTCTTATAAGTTCGTATTCAACAGCACCTGGAACTTCTCATTGTGTAAAGGAGGCATAAACAGCACACTGGCCCCTCCCAATGTTGTACATTTGCCTTGATAACCCGTACTCAAGCACAAAATGTTTATATAGCCTTTGTTAATCCCAATAAACTTAACCAGTTCTCTGAAGCTGAGTGTGTGTTCTTTACCCACAAACTCACTGCTGACCAAGATTCTACCTGCACCCTCCCTCCAGTCCAGGCATGAAAACAAGTACTCCCATTAATTTCTGTTCGTTTCCAGCAGATTCCTTAGTATTTTAGAACTGTGGAAGCCAGTTGCATGAAAAAATATTCCAGTTCAATATTTAGTTCCATAACAGGATTTTTAGATTCCATGGAAAAAATAAAGAAGTATTTTCATCAACTAAGTCCAATCAGTTTGTTCTGGCATGTATACAAGAGTAGCATCAAAAGTCCAGATTCAATGAAGGTTCTTAAAGATTATATTAAAGACTACTGCTATCCACTAAGTGATAGTGAAATAACATACTCCAAGAAGTACCATGTGTTCCATAATGGTATGGCTGCCAGGAATAGTGGTTATTTTTGTTTGTTTGTTTGTTTGTTTGTTTGTTTTATCATGTACTTATGTAACATTTCATAAAAAAAAACTTTCCTATGCCTTAAGATATTAATCCATCAGTTCAGTTTTCTCCTGGTGCTTTATTAAAGAATTGATTAGAGATGGCTCAGTAGTTAAGAGTACTGACTGCTCTTTGAGAGGTCCTGAGTTCAATTCCCAGCAACCACATGGTGACTCACAACCATCTGTAAAAGGATCCGTATCCCTCTTCTGGTGTGTATGAAGAGAGAGCAATGTCATACTCATATACATAAGTTAAATAAATAAATCTTTAAGAAAAAGAAGAATACCAAATAGAGATTTTTAGTTCACATGATAACTCTGGAGAGGGTCTACAGGTTCCCTGAAGCCCAAGTGTCTTCCATGTTATAAAATGTTAAAATGGCTTCTGAATCTTTTTGTTTATGTTGATGGTAAACAAAAATTTCCTGAGGTTTGAGTTTCACATGAACATGCCTCATTTTTATCAGTTGCTTTTTTTAAGAAGTCATGGTTGCTTTGTTAAGAGGTCATCGTTAGTTACAGCAGGATGCTTGTCAGTTTCTACTTGCTTTATCGGTTTAGAACTCACAATAATTCTTCATGAGTTATTGAATTTGCTATTGCTGAGGCCCAGCCATCGTTTCACCAACTGTGCTTGGTGGAATTATGTGGTTACATGGTCTAACCAGGAACCAAGAAGCAGCAGACACATTAACACACACAGCAAGCAGACTCTAGGACTGACTTTTGGTTTAGCATATATCCAGGAGCTACATTTCTGCAAAGGGTACTTTCTGAGCAGGCCTTAAGCTGGGGAGGTCATTTCCTACCTACAAACTAATTTCTGTGGTAACAAAAGATTGCCTAACTGCTCTCATGTTCAAGAAAAAAAACTCTCAAAATGTTGTTTTTAGCAAACACCTCGCTTCATATCCTCCTGTAGCACTCCTATATTCAGGACAGGTTTATATGCAGTTTATTGTCTTAAGAGGGAATCTTAGTCCATAATCAGGGCAAGTTGGACCTTGTTATGTACTTCTGGTTTCTGTGTCTGTAGTCCTAGAGACTTTGTTTCTAGAATATACCTTTAATTTAATACATACTTAGGTCAGTTACAACTATATACCTTTTGACTTTATTATTTTAATATAAAATATAATTATATCACTTTCATCCCTTCCTTTCCAAAATATCATATTGATTCTTTGTGAATTTTGTATAACATGTTTTTACTCATAATCATTTTCTTTTCTATTAGTTTCCATGTATCTGGATTTATGTGGAGGTACTTGATCCACTTGGACTTGAGCTTTGTAAAAGGACATAAGAATGGTTCAATTTGTATCCTTCTACATGCTAAGTGCCAGTTGAACCAGCACCATTTGTTGAAGGTTCTATGTCCCAGAGTAGGGGAATACCAAGGCTGGGATGCAGAAGAGGGTGTGTTGGTGAGCAGGGGGAGGCGGATAGGGAACAGGGTTTTTCTTTGTTTTTTGTTTTTTGTTTTCCCTGGAGGGAAAACCAGGAGAGGAGATAACATTTGAAATGTAAATACAGAAAATATCTAATAAAAAATAAAATAAAATGTCTAACAATACGAAAAAGAAAAAGAAAATGCTGTCCTTTTTCCACTGGATGGTCCTACCTCCTTTGTCAAAGATCAAGTGATCATAGGTGTGTATGTTCATTTCTAGGTCTTCAATTCTGTTCCATTGATCTACCTGCCTGTCACTGTACCAATACCATGCAGTTTTTATCACAATTGCTCTGTAATACAGTTTGAGGTCAGGGATGGTGATTCCACTAGAAGTTCTTTTATTGTTGAGAATATTAGAAGGTGGGGAAGAGCTGCAAGCACATGGGTACAGGGGAAAATTTCCTGAACAGAATACCAAGAGCTTACGCTCTAAGATCAAGACTGACAAATGGGACTTCATAAAGTTGCAAAGGTTCTGTAAGGCAAAAGACACTGTCAATAGGACAAAACAACAAGCAATAGATTGGAAAAAGAACATTAACAACCCTAAATATGATAAAGAGTTAATATCCAGTATGTACAAAGAACTCAAGAAGATAGACTTTAGAGAAACAAATAACACTATTACAAAATGGGGTACAAGAGCTAAATAAAGAATTCTCAACTGAGAAATCTTGAATGGCTGAGAATCACCTAAAGCAATCCTTAGTCAACATGGAAATGCAAAACTTGAACAACCCTAAGATTCCACCTCACACCAATCAGAATGGCTAAGATCAAAATTCAGGTGACAACAGATGCTGGAGAGGATGTGGAGAAAGAGGAACACTCTTCCATTGCTGGTGGGATTACAAGCTAGTACAACCTCTCTGAAAATCTGTTTGATGATTTCTCAGAAAATTGTACATAGTATTACCTGAGGACCCAGCTATACCACTCCTGGGCATATACCCAGAAGATGCTCCAACATGTAATAAGGACACATACTCCACTATGTTCATAGCATCCATATTTATGATAGCCAGAAGCTGGAAAGAACCCAGATGTTCTTCAATTGAAGAATGGTACAGAAAATGTGGTATGTTTACACAATGGAGTACTACTCATCTATTAAAAACAATGACTTTATGAAATTCTTAGGCAAATGGATAGACTAGAAAATATCATCCTGAGTGAGGTAATCCATTCACAAAAGAACATATATGGTATGCACTCACTGATAAGTGGATATTAGCCCAGAAGCTCGAAATACCCAAGACACAATTCACAGACCACATGAAGTTCAAGAAGGAAGATCAAAGTGTGGATGCATCTATTAATCCATTTGTCAATCAAGCCTTTTAAAAGTATTAATACATTTAACATTAAATAAATGAAAGTTATCAGAATTTTTTTAAAACTTTGTTATACATACAATGTTTGTTTTTTTTTAAAGGACACCCATTTTACTCATGCACATCTTCACTGTGTATAAAAATAAGACTATTTTAAAATGATACAGCATCATGAATCAGTTCCAGTTTTGTGGGATAAGCAACTGTCACTATTAACAAGCACTACACACCTCAAGAACTGGAGATGAAGTTTAGCTGTGAGGATATCAATATGCAAGCAATAGGATAATTTACAAAGAGAAAAAAATCGAGATTCTTCATCAGATGATTGAAAGTCTTCAAGAATAGATGAGATGGTGTGATCATTCACATTTTCTATTGTTCCATAAATCTAATGAACAAAATGATAATCAGCCAGTTATTATTTACAGCATATAGTTTCTTTTGCTTCCTATTCTAGATACTAAATTACATTTAGAGAAATAATAAGACTGACAATTCTTTCAGGCAGGTCTCTGTCTTAGAATTCCTTCCTGCAAGACATACTGATCCAATAGTTCCAAAAATTTTGTAGGAGCAAACCTCCATTCTTGATTGGATCTAAAAACCAGCTTATGAGATAGGACCCTTACCTGACACTGTTAATGAGGCCTAAAATGTAAGACTAGATAAGTCATTGGCCTAGGGGAAACCCAACTATTATTTGGCTAAATGATCATAGCAATAAAATATTGTGATGAACATAGCTAAGAGTGTCTCTCAAGCCTTAAGAGAGAAGTTTCTTCTGACAGGAGATAGTAATTAATAAGATGACCAAGGACTGAACAATGTGCAGAGAGTAAGACTCTGAACAACTCAGGTATAAATAGGATCTCTTCATTACCAACCCAACCCCCCCCACACACATAATCCATGGATTCAGTATCTGCATGAAAGAGGAGATTAAAACATGTAAAAGGCATAGGTTATAAGTGAGGCCAAGAGACCAGCATTTTCATTGATACCACAGGTCTCAAACATGCAAAAATATCAGAGACTTTAACAGCATGCACAGGACCTGCACAAGTTCAAACAAGACCAAATCCCAGCACTGAGAACAGGAGATAGACACAAAGTCCTATCCCTAAGCAAAAACTTATTTGCAAGTGATACCAGATACAAGGGGGAAATGTTAATTTTATCCAAAATAATATCATTTGTTATACCAACTACTCTCCAGGTCAGACACCAAGCCCAGGAGAAATCAGACAACACAAAACATATTGCATGGGTTTTTCCTTTTTTATGGGGGTGGATTTTTTAAAATATTTTTGCCTTATTTGTTTTCTTTTTCTTAAATTTTGGCTGTTTAGATTTTCATTTTTTTCTTTTTTAGTTCTCTTTCTTCTTTTATGAGGAAGAAAAAGGGAGAGGGAGAGCCAGATTTGGTTCGATAAGGTGTTAGGGAGAATCTGAAGGAGTTAGGGAAGGGAAATTATATGATTAAAATATAATGTATGAAAAATATTTTAAATAAAAAATTAATAAAGGAAAACATGTCATCACAATGAATATAAAGCAACATGAAACTTCAATCACAGTCATGGATTTTCACATATCTAACACATAGTACATCAGTAACACATAGTAAATCTGTTAACCATCTCCAAGTAAGATCAAGACTCTTGTACATATTTTCTTATATTTAATTGACTCCAGATAAAATTTTTCTTTTTATGAATTTGAAGATGGAGGACCAGGATTTGATACTTGATAAAATAAACTTGTGTTTGACCTTGATAATGAATGGTGCTTGGTGAAGTGTAAATGTTATGAGTATTTAATGAAACAGTCAGGAAAATTTCCCTCTGCCCAGAGCAATATGCACTGTTCAAAGTACTGTGAAAAAGATATACATTAATGTTATCCTTTAATTCTGGGAATGTGTACTGCATTGGGTACCAAATAATGTTCTTGCAAAAGGAATATTTCAAATTTAATATCCATTGCAGAAGTCATAGCTTCATGAGTGAGAAAATTGGAAAATAAAAAGACTACTCACCTGGCTGAATATACTCTTAGTGTCCTCAAGAAGTTCTGCGGTTTTTGTCTCAATATTTTTATATATTGGGAGGATATCATCATCCATTACTGGTGTACTTTCAAGTAGGTTTATTAGGTTTTTAAGAGTTTCATTCCAAGCCTGGATTCTACTGAGTATCAAGACTGGAAAGTCTTCGAGCTAAGCAGCAATGTTTCAGCAAGTACATTAATAAGTGAAATAAAGGAGGATTAGTTTGGTTTTCTATAAGGCAGGCTGAACTAAATATACATCTATTATTTTTATGGTAATGCAGAATGTCTGGGGAAAATAAAAATAGTATGCAATTCTAAAACAAACAATTAACATTGTGACATTATGAAATGACATATGTAGATAACTATTGCCAATCATCATTTTACTTAATTGATCATATCTTGTTTTTCATATGAAATGGTACCATCAGACTCCACTTTAAGCTCTTTCATACTTCATTATTTTACTTGTCCATGAGAACTCAAGAATTTGCTGGAGCTTAGTAAGTGTCCTGATTCAGGGTAAATAGATGTCCTTAGTGCAAGTGATAAGACATTTATTTAATTCACAGTCATCAAATTAATAAACTAGATTATTCAAAATTACAACTGTTCTGTATTATTTTATTCATAAAAATGCTCCATGAAGATAATTGGGAATTATTAAATGTGTCTTCTTCAGCCTGAAGCACTCCCCATCCTTGCCTCTAGTAAAGTAAAACATTTGTAGGAACATATAAATTAAGAACAATGGAACAATGGAGTGCCATTGTCTTTAATAACAGCATGAATAGAAATAACAATGGAATTTTGACTTTCCAGTGCATTCCAGGATATTACATAAAACTAATTCCTGACTTAAAGTGCTTCATGATCTGAAATCTCTAGCTATCATAGAGACAGTGAAATGGGTTCTGAGGAAACCAGTGGATATTTTGATAGAAATGAGGAAAAATACACAATGGAAAGAATCAGATCGATAGGCATTGGCAATACAGTCTACTGGGACCATTTCTGCATATAAATAATACTGATGATTTGAATTGGATGGAGCCCAGTTACCTGCTCTGATGGAATGTACAAGTTCCATAGAATCTTTCAATGCTTCAGTCTCCTTACCTCAGCTAGCTTTTGTGAGTGCTAATCACAGCAATGTCAATACAGCACTTTGTGTAGTATCTAACTACAGAGTACACACCTAAAAATAATTTCTTCCTCCATTTTTGCCTAATTACTGTCACAAGACATTTAAATCAGTTCATTTGGAGATAAGTTTTGAAAAACTTATCATTTTGAAAATCATAGGGAAAGATCACAATAGTTATAATTAGAGTTGTACTGATATGTAGACCTTTTCATTAAAATTGAGACCATGGTTTATTCTCAGGAGCATTGCACAGTGCTTATAAGCACTGCAATGTTCAAGCGCTTTCAGTTAAGACTACAGTAAAGCTAAGAATCCATGCAGACATTAATAGGCAAGTAAGAACATAGTAGAAACAGAAGAATCAAGAATTCTGAGCATGTTAGTCAGTAATGTAATATTTATTCATGAAGCAGATTCACTGTCATATAAAAAGAACAAAATTGTGTTTGCAATCATTAAGTAAAATTTTTAGTGAGATATATTATTAAATTACAAATATCTTACTGGACAATTTCTGGACTTGTGACAACATTATTTAGCACTTGCTTATTATTTATCATATAAAGATCACTTCTCTTTGTTCATTCTTAGTCCATTTCCATGTAGGTATGATTTCCACATCTATTACAGTACTTACTAAAACCTGCAGTATAATAAAGCAAAGTTAGTCTGCTGCTTCAGCTGCTTAAGTGAAAAACCAAGCTAAAGACTCACAGGGATGCCTTTTTGGGATTCTTCCATGTTTTCTGGCATTTTGATGGTATATTTGTGGCAGTGGGTGTGATTCTTAGTCTTTAACTCCTGATGCCCAAGAAATTCAAGCATCTGCATATGTCAAAATATATTTCAGTTAATTAAAATCTGGAAAATAAATCAATGAATCCACAACCAGAATATTAATGGACTCAATACATATGTGCTTTTTACAGATGAAATATACATAACATCTAAGATAAAGGATATAATGATGTGAACAGTTTGATACTTTTTCTCTATTTGCCACGTAATTTTACTTTTTTATCTGAATGTCAAACCTCAGCCCATTGAATTATTAAATAGTCTATTAATTTTTCTATTCCCTAATTCTTTCTGTATTAAATAGAAGCCTTAAAATAACAGAAATAGACAATAAAGATGATCTTAAGATCATCTTTCTTTAGAATCTGGGCCCAGTGTCATGGTATCTATATTCAGAAATATCTTTTTTCCTATAAGTCCAAGTAGATGAAGATCATTTACATGTTTTCTAAACAATATGCTTTCTTCCTATTACAAGTGAATATAAACATCCACACCACCTAGTGTTAATCATAAATCCTGACTGAAATTGTGTTGCTTGACAAAATTAGGTATAGCAAACTGATCATTTTAGTAAGCAATGAAATTTAAAAGCAAAAAATAGTAAATAATGTTTACTTTTTGATCAATAGATTGTATATAAATGTTATACTTTAAATATACTATTAATAGCTTATTTAAAACTAATAATCAGCTACTGTGCAATGGGTTCCCAGGAATGTCAAGAATTTGAAAGAGGGTCAGTAGAGAATAGGAATGAGAAAGAAATTTGAAAATAGACAATAATAACACGTCGGTAGTGAATGCAGAGACACATTTTCTTGCTGCCCATGGTTTTACAGAAGCCTTACATTTTTCTCCTTTATGTTGACTGACCTTGAACAGATAACAGTCATCAGTGGAGGGTGTCTACTTTTGCTTGTCAACCAGACCCCCACTGAATGAACTCCATCACTGGAGAACTAACTGTAAAGGGAATATAAGTATTGGGGTTCCTGAAAACAAATTAGTGCTTTTCTTCCCTTTTGATATGGTTTCCATTTGGATTGCTTCTAATTCCTACACCCAACTGACTATAATGTAGTTCAGACTTTAGCGTATCTGCAGTGAACTAAATGAAAAATGCCAATGTTTTCTGTCCCCTTCAAAG
Organism: Mastomys coucha; assembly: GCF_008632895.1. Classification (NCBI taxonomy): domain Eukaryota; kingdom Metazoa; phylum Chordata; class Mammalia; order Rodentia; family Muridae; genus Mastomys; species Mastomys coucha. The sequence goes on from NW_022196913.1 coordinate 31,923,601, forward strand.
CTACATTCAGATACAGGAGGCCTTCCCTAGTCACAACATCAGGTATACTTTTAGTTTACAATTATAACTTTAATTAAAAGTAAATAAATTTATAAGAAATTGAGCAAATAATTTTTTCACAAGTTTCCCCATTATCACTTTCCTTTTTACTGCCAGAAGGTTTCATGTATAATAATACAAGAGAGAAATATCACAAAACACCTCTGAATATGTCTTTGCTGATTTTTCCTGTAAGTTCAAGTAATGTCATCATCATGAAAGTTTTTGGTGGGAAATGGAAGTAAATGTGGTACTTACAAATTGGTCATAGGGGTTTGTTGATGATGAACTTAGCTGAATAAGAAAGGGGGAATCATTAAAACATGTGTTCAAACAGACAACACAAATCCATATTTGTTGCAAAAAAGAGACATTCTGTGGATGTCCACTTCAGTGCTAAAACCATGTCTAATATATCTGTCTTGACATTAACTGAGAACATACCATCCTCAGGACCATAGAACCTGTTTCTTTTCTAAACCAGCAATTTCAGTGAATACACTTCTGTACCAGAAACTCTTACATATGATTTAAATACAAAGTATGTATGGTTACCAGCATTTAGGAGTCTATGAGAAGCTAATATGGTCCTGTTGCTGTTTTCTCCCCCCGACACCATCTTAAATTATCACACTTTAGACTCACTCCCTGCATTCCTTCTGACTCACTGCAATGCCCGTCTTCTCTCTTGGATATCACAAATATGCTAAGTAAATATGTTAACACATACTGATTCCATAGTAGCAAAATTATGGGATCAGAATTCTTCACTGGGCACAGTTATTAAAATATTATGTTGTAAGTGCACACATTTTTAAAAAATAAACAACAGTTAAAAATGGGAGAAGGACCTTAGAAATTGTATTTTTTGCAAACCAGAGATACCCTACAGCTGTCCCTTTTTTATTCTGCTTTTTTGAGGCTAGCATTTTCTTTTACCTGTGGAGGTATATCACTTGAAAGTACAATTTGAGTATTTCTCATACTAAGCTCAAGCAACTTCAGTCATTAACCCAAAGCTTTTAGGGGGCATGGAAAGAAGATGGAAGTAAGCAATGTACTCACAAATTTATCGAAAACTTTTGCAGAGATCTCACTAACGGTCTGAGATGGGATGAAAGAAAAGAACAGAAAAAATTGGTTAGTTAAACAATGGCATAAATGAATACTTATTGGAAAAAGAGACATATTCTCTGGGTGTTTATTTCTGTGCTGGAACCCTGTATGCTCTTTCCTCCTTGAACAGAAAACCTGTAGCCCTCTGAAACAAAACCATTCTTCTTTAAACCCAAACTTCTAAGCCTTGCATCTCTTTAAACAAGGACTCTTGGTGTTTAAACATTTGAGAGGCTAATATTTCAGGGCTTTTTGGTTTTGTTTGTTTCTTTTCTTTTCTTTTATGGCTTTCTTTCTTGTCATATCATCACCATTTTGTTCATTCTATGTGACTCACTGTAGTACATTTCTATTGGATGTGGTGCTGTGTGTTAAAGATGCTAAAAGAGACGGCCCCTGGCAAAAAAAAAGTAAGGAAATTATACCTCTTCTCAACTGTGTCTATTAGATTTTTATGCCAAAAGTAAAAATTTAAAAAACTTGAAAGATAATTAGGGGAAGACTCCAAGGCTCATTGAATTCTTCAAAAATTGGTAAGAGTTCATGAAGCATCCCATTTTTCATCCCAATTTTCTTTCTTCACTTTTCTCTAACTGCTGCTTTAACTCATTTTTGTAAAGGTATTTTATTACAAATTTGGCTTCCCATAACTATAACAGTGGTACAGGGTAATCTTTGACAGGAAAGTTGCTTTATAATAATAAGAACAACAGCAACAAAGATTTAAGGAAAATACTTACAAATATTCTGCGCAACTCCATGTTGAGGTCACTGATATTCTTAGAAAGTATCATGGCATGATCAAACAGTCCCTTGACGAACAGTGGATCATCATCAATCTCATTGCTACTTAAAGGTATAGAGGCCACATTCTCCCATAAAAGAAGATTTGACACCACCACCAGCAGAAGTGTCCCTGCTAAAAGAATATGTTATATGCATGTATGTATGTGTATGTGTGTATACATATACATATATACATATACATATGTATATATATATATATGTGTGTGTGTGTGTTTACATTTATACATGCTCCACTATTTTTCATAGCAGCCTTATTTATAATGGACAGAAGGTGGAAATAACCCAGATGTCCCTCAACAGAGGAATGGATACAGAAAATGTGGTACATCTACACAATGGAGTACTACTCAGCTATTAAAAACAATGAAATCATGAAATGCTTAGACAAATGGATGGAACTAAAAAGTATCAACCTGAGTGAAGTAACCCATTCGCAAAAGAATACATGTGGTATGCACTCACTGATAAGTGGATATTAGCCTAAAAGTTCAGGATACCTAAGATACAATTCACAGACCATATGCAGATCAAAAAAAAAAAAAATCAAAGTGTGGATTCTTCAGTCCTTAGAAGAGGGAACAAATTACTCACTGGAGGAAATACAGAGACAAAGTGTGGAGCAGAGACTGAAGGAATGGTCAGACACTGCCCCACCTGGGGATCCATCCCATATTCAGTGACTAAACCCAGACACTATTGTAGATGCCATGAAGTGCTTGCTGACAGGAACCTGACATAGCTTTCTCCTGATAGACTTGCCAGAGCCTGACAAATACCTAGGTGGATGCTTGCAGCCAACCATTGCACTGAGCATGGGAACTCCAATTTAGGAGTTACAGAAAGGTCTGAAGGAGCTGAAGAAAGAACAACAATATCAACCAACCAGACACCCCAGAGCTTCCAGGGACTAAACTACCAACTAAAGAGTACACAGGGAGGGACCTATGCCTCCAGCTGCAAATGTAGCCAAGAATGGCCTGGTTGGGCATCAATGGAAAGAGAGGCCCTTGATACTGTGAAGGCTTGATGTCCCAGTGTAGGGGAATGCCAGGGCTGAGAGGTGGGAGTGCGTAGTTGGGAGGGGAACACCTTCATAGAAGCTGGGGGAAATGAAGGGGGTAGGGGTTTCTAGGGAGGACTGGCAAAGGGGATAATATTTGAAATATAAATACAGAAAATATCCAATAAAATATGTTTAAGTTCCTTTAAGTCAAGCATATCAGAGAAGAGATTGAGAAAAGAGTACATGTTTTGTTCTTCCTTCTACAATTGCTAAAAATTTAATACAAAATATCATCTAATTTCATGTTTCTGCAATTTGACTTTTTGTGATTGTTCCTTTCATGCCCTGATCATCTTAGGTTGTGCAAGCAAAACACTTGTTCTTATCACTAGACAATGATAAAGTTCTCATTCTATAAAGTCAATTAAGAAATATAAAATATCTCTAGACATCTCTATATGTTTCCTATAATTATTAGTTCTTTTTAAAACCTCTGATCCAAGAGTATGTGGTGTATTTACTTTCAATAGCATAGACTAGAAAGTACTTCCCAGCTTAAACAAATTATATTTGTCCTAAATAGGCATGAACAACAGTGTATTCACTCAATAGATAACAAAAGTATGCAAAATGTAAATTGTCTAAAGAATAATGTACATCGATGAACTGTCTTAGCTTACTTAGAACATGAGGAGCATGTTACTTACAGGAGCATAGTTGAGTGAAAGACAGTGGCATCTCTGAGGTGTCCTGGCACTGCTTTGCTCTTTCTTGCAGTCCCTACTCCACTAAATATTCCACCTCCTATATAGGTCATTGAACCAGCCCCAAGGCCACAACACTGCTAGGAGGTAAGAAGTAACATCAGGAAGGAAGATGAGAATCATATGACTCTTTAACTTCAGGCAGTGCTAAGAGCCTCAAGATCGGGATGACTCAAGTGGTTACTTTTACCATTTTAGATTATTTTAGACTATAACTAGAGTCCAAGTTCAGTTGCAAACCACTAAAGACATTTCTTCTCCATAAAGGGTTTTGTGAATATCATGCATGAACAAAACAGAGGATACTTACAAAATATGAGATACTTACATGTTTCTGTCATTGAATATTTGGAATATATAAATATATATATATATATATATATATATATATGATTGTATATATGTATGTACAAGAGAGCCATAGTACCTCTCTCTCTCTCTCTCTCTCTCTCTCTCTATATATATATATATATATATATATATATATATATATATATACACACACACATATATATGTATGTACATATACACATGTATATACATATATATCTATACATACATATCAATTTAACATATATACATGTGTGTATAGGTGTATGTGTGTGTGTATGTGTGGTGTTAGGAATACAATAAAGTGTTTACTAGACACAGTAAGTCAATAATATAAAGTGTAAATCTAGGTGTGTGTAAAGAGGAGAGGGGGAAAAGAAAGAGAGAGAGGGAGAGAGAGAAAGAGAGGAGAGAGAGAGGGTAGTGATTTGTGGTTGTTGTTTTGTGTTTTGGGGAAGTGGTTTACGTGGGGATGTAGGTAAAGTACTTCCACTGAACCAAAGATCACATCAGCCCTTCATGCTGCAGCTCAAAATATTCTATGCCACAGGTTTTCACCAAGACTAACCTATACAAATATAGGTTTTGCATGGAACTGGGTTTAAATCTAATCAGAATGTATTTGACTACACCTGTGACAATTGTATCATGATTGAGTATTGATGTCATGATTGGTAGTTGCCTTCTATGCATGTCCCTATATAATATTTCACAGCCCTTGCCAGCATAGTGTCATCAGAAAGTAAAGAAAGAGTGTGGAACCTTCATTTCAGCAACAATACCTCTTTATCATCCAAATATAGTATTTGCGATACTGTTCCCTAGTCTGTTAATTTTAATATTGATTTTATCCAACATATTGTCAATAATCTATAATATATGGATGACTATTTTCCAGAAATAGTCATATATTATATATATTATACTACATACATATACATATATATACATATATGTGTGTGTGTGTGTGTATATATATATATATAGTCAATCACACATATATAATTCAAAGCTAGGATCCATATTGGGAAAGAACACTTACACTATCTTTGTGAGTCTTCATTACCTCTCTAAAAATGGTTATGTACAAGTACAACCATTTTACTACATATCTGTGTGTGTGTAATTTACTTCATTTATCAACTGATAAGTCTAAACTATTTCTATTCCTTCTCTATTGTGAATAGAGCACCAATAAATATTGATAGAGAAAAAAATTATCCTACCTTGTAAGATATAGGGTCTTTGGGTATACATCCAAGAGCTGCATAGCTGAATCAAAAAAAAGTAAATGAATATCAATATTTTTGAGAGAACACTACATCAATTTCCACAGTGGATGCACTGTATTTTATTTTCACTATAGGGCTACCTTAAAGAGACGACCTCCCTTAGATGTTGGAGAAATCATTTCAGGTACTCTGACTCACACTAATTAAAAAGACAGAAGAAGTAAAGCAATAGCATTTATCTCTCTGTTTCTTGATAGTTCAAGCAGTTTGACGAGCCATCTTCCAGTTTCTGACACAGTGAATTGTGTTCCCTTGAAACTGCCAGACGCTTCCCAAGAAAAGTTACTCTTGTCCTTTTTTTTTTTTTTTAGTAGAGAAAAAAAGAAATCTGTACAAATGTCATTACCCCGGAGAAGTTACTCTTCACTGTCTTTAGGCATTTCCACAAGGCTGCCTTGGTACAGGAAGTTAACATTATCTCTATTTACTAGGAGTAAATAAGGGATTGATTCCATCTTTATCTACATAACCTTCATTCTTGAGCATAAGTGGCTCCAGGCTAGCACTTTGGCTATATCCTGTTTTTCACAAATATCTGTCTACTCAAAGGTTTAGGGTTTTATGGATAATGTTAAAATAGAAAGCTCTAATTTCTCATAACACTTAAGTTCAACTTAATTTCATGGATTTTTGTGCTATTTTCCAATATCCAATTGTGATATATATTATGACTCTAATAAAGTCTAGGTATCATAAATTTAATATCTTTCAGTACAAAATGTACTCTACATAACATATTTAGTAGACATGATAACTCTCTAACTTTAACCGAACAAATTTCAGCTGAATATATTATATATATGTATATTAAATATATGTGCACATATAATGATGTTATTGAAAAAATAAAAGACTATTAATTTGAAAGGGAGTTTGCAGATTTACATTGGAAGGGTCAAATGAGGCTAAGGAAGTAGAAGTGATGTAATTCTCTATCGCTGTATCTGTAGACAGTTACTTTAGAATGAATTCTAAGATTCTGTCTTAACTTTGCTGTTATTTGTTTCACTGTTATTCCTGTAAAAATATATTAAATTTCTGAATTAATTTTTGTAAAGATTGAGAAATACAGATCTAGATCCGTTGTCCCTATATATATGTAAAAATTTCCTCTACAATATTTGTTGAAGAAGTTATATTTTCTCAAATATGTGTTTTTATTTTTTCATAAAATATTTAGATGGTTTTCAACTCTGTGGATTTCCATTTAGTTATTCTTGGTTTTTATTTGTTTACCTCATGTTATTATTGTTTTCTTTTATGTGTATGTGTTTTTCCCTTCTATGTATGTTGGGGCAGTCATTGATTGGCCATTTCTTCATTCTCTGTTCCATCCTATTCCTGTGTATCTGGTAGTCAAGATAAATTTTGGGCTGCAGGTTTTGTGGATGTGCTCATGTCCCCCTACCTCCGTTAGAAGTCCTGCCTGGCTGAGGAGATAGACATTTCAGTCTCCACATCCCCTGCTGGTAGTCTCAGCTAGGACTACCTGCATAGACTCATGGAAGCTGTCTCCATGCAAGGTCTCCCCCTACTCCCAGAGATACCTTCCACTGATTTCCTTTCTCACTCTCAGCCCTCTCCTGCTCTCTACTCTCCATACCTGATTCACCAAATCTCTTGCCCTCCGCACCCCATCACTCACCCAGTGTCTGTGTCCATCCAATTCTAGTGACTATGAGGTCTATTTATTTACCCTTCCATGTGAGATTCACACATGTTACCTTGGGCCTTCCTTATTATGGAGTTTCTTTAGGTCTATGGCCTGTAGTGTGGTTGGTTATACTGTCTGTTCCTTATGGCTAATGTCCACTAATGAGTGAGTAGATATTATAAGTCTTCTAAGTCTTTCTGGTTGTAGTTTACCTCATTCAGGATGATATTGTCTACTTTCATCCATTTGCTTGCAAATTTCATGTCTGTTTTGTTTGTTTGTTTGTTTTCTTCTTTTGGTTTTTCTACTTGTTAATCTTCATTTTATTTAGTGTTACAACCCAAATGTTGCTCCCTTCCCAGTTCCCCCTCACAGAGTCTCTCCCCTTGTCCTCTGAGAAGGTGCCTTCTCTGGGTATCCCCTAAACCTTGCATATCAAGACTCTGCTGGATTAAATGAATCTGCTCACACTGAAGCCAGGCAAGATAATCATGGAGACTAAGCTGCACACCTGCTACGTATGTGCTGGTGGCCTCCTTCTAGACTGTGTATGTTTTTTGGTTGGGGAATATCTTTGTTTTTAATAGCTGATTCATATTCCACTGTGTAGATGTACCCCATTTTCTTTATACATTCTTCAGTTGTGGTGCATTTAGATTGTTTCCAGTTTTTGGCTATTACAAATAAAGCTGCTATGAACATAGCTGAGCCAATATCTTTATGGTATAGAAAGGCATCTTTTCAGTATATGTGCAGGGGTGGTATAGCAATGACTTGGAGTAGAATTCTTCCCAGTTTTCAGAGAAACCTTCAGACTGTTTTCTGAAAAGGGGGCCTGAAAATGGGGGGACCCACTGAGAAACACTGTCTTGGGTAGAGCTCCACAGAAAATAGAAGAAAAGTAACAGTATCCTGCACAATAACCAACAAATATCACTAATGCTAGCGATAGTTATAAATTTCATTATTTGGAGGCTGTTGTTGCAGGAGGTGCATTTGAGGGGATACACATTAGGCTGAAGAGGTGTTCATGGACTTCACTAGGGGTGACAGCTCAACAGAACAGGGGAATTCTATATAGGCATTTGTCTGCAGCCAAGAGCTGCATGGTGTCCATGTCTGTCAATTTATGTGTATTTTTGCTTCTTTGCTTGAATAATTGTCCTGTGTTTCATGTTCAAAAGAATAAATGGATAAAACTTTATCTGCTGACTATCTACCCTTTGATTTAGTTTAACTTGTTTAAAAGGCAGGCTCAATTGTCCTTTGTAGCCTTGAACCTGTAGTTAGGAGTCCAGTATAGCTGGAGAAACCTGCTAAGACCTGATTGTCTACAAAAGCTGCTCTTAAATGGACAGCAATTCTGTATTGATATAGCAACAGCTTCATAATAGGATGTTAAAACTTGGAGATGAAGACAGGTGAACCCATATTAATGGTCCCTTTTGACAAAGGACTGCTGTGAAACGGCCAACAATTGATTATAGTCTATGTAACATATCTGTTGTTGGCTAATAGCTTCTTCTACTTTCTGGAAAGCGATTTGTCCCTTATCAGTTAAGTGTCCATGTGAATTAGGACTTGTATCCCCCTTGAGAATATTAAACAGAGGTTTAAGTTTTCCTTGGTAAGCTTAAGATGAGGACTTAGCCAATTAATACCTCCTGTTGCTATATCAATACAGAATTGTAGGATAGAATCATGAAAGTATTTTGGAAATAATGTCTTAGGAACCTGATGAAACATTTTTTTCTTATTCCAAACAGCAATAGTTATTGCAGAATACTAATATTTGGCCTATTGTGTGGCAAACATTTTAGGCAAAAGTGATAATCATTATCCAAAAGACAAGTTGTTAGAATTTGCCTCTATATATACTTTTGTACTTCCTATAAATTTATGCATGTAGCAGATAAAAAATACATTTAATGTACTTATAAACAGCTCATCTAATGGGAGAGAAACATATGTGATTGGATCACATATTTATTCTCTCGAGTTTTCCCCCTGCTTCACAAATAATTAAATTACATGTTGTAGCCACTGTTTTTTGAAATGTTGAAAAAGTCAAGCTTTAAATTTGTATACTGATAGCCAACATATAGCTCATGGTTTACAACTGCTTGAAAGTATTCCTGTTTTAGATACTGCTAACTCTCAAATTTTATACTTATTTATACAAATATAGCTTAATCTAAGAAACATGTACTGTTCCTTACTTTATAGGACATTCAAGAGCTCATACTGGATTGCCTGGACCCCTGGGCAATGCCAGAGCACATTTGTATACCAGGCAGATTATAGGCCTTACAGGAACAATTAGCTAAATAATCTCATTCTTTACATCATCAAAATAGTGATAGTTTGAGACAATAATTTGGTAAGTCTAGAAAATATGCATGTCAAATTGTAAAGGCTTGTTCTCTATGTCTTCAATTTCTTCATGGAATTAATCTTTGAGGACTCATACCTAATCTATTATCGCAAATTGATGTTACCCATGTTTCCTTATTATCTTAAAGGACAAGGTATTGTGGAACAGGCCTATGGAACTTTAAGACAATAACTTCATAAAGAGAGAGAGAGAGAAAGGGAGACAGAGAAAGAAAGAGAGAGAGAGAGAGAGAGAGAGAGAGAGAATATCATATCCCCATACTCCACAAAATTATTTAAATCATGCTTTTTATTTTAAAATTTGGATGCCAAGGAACTCTCTGAGTATAGGAGGAACAGTTACTGCCCTGATTTTACAAGAAAAAAAATTTATGTGCTCCTTAGAATGGCAATAGATACAGATATAGAAAGGATAGAAACCTCTATTTCCCATTTGCAAGAATCTCTAACCTTCTTGTCTGAGATAGTCCTTCAAAACAGGGGAGGACTTGATCTTTTATTCCTTCAACAGGGAGGACTATGTACAGCCCTCCATGAAGAATGTTACTTTAACATTCATCATTCAGGAATAGAAAAAGATTCTATGGATAAAGTTTGCGAAGGACTAGTTAAAAGGAAAAGGGGAAAAGGACAGAATCATGGATGGTTTGAATCCCAGTTCTCTACTTCCCTGTGACTTTCATTTGTACACTGCTTAGACAATTAATTATAGCTTTGTTTCTTTTAACTTTTGGACCTTGTATCTTAGGCAGATTGGAAACAAGTATATCTTGTGCACCCATCCAGCCACTGATACTGCTCATCGTTAAAAACATAAAACCACAACAACAAAAAAATGATGAATTGTGCCCTTCCCCAGCTTTGAGCAGGCTGAACAGAGCTTGAGTGCTTGTAATATGGGCTTAACAACATAGGTGGAGTCATCTGCCTTAGTTGTATGTGCAACTTTCTACAGGAACTTAGAAGAATAGACTGCCTGCTGACTTTGCTTTGTAATATAACACAGCTGAAACAAAAGATAGGTCTGTGGGCTCTCCCTATATAAGCTCATGCTGAATATTAAACTTGGTTCCTTGATTAGAACCTTGTCTTGGCTTCATCCTTCTCTCGCCCACCTACCTCCTGTTCTTTTCATATCCAGCCTCCCTTTCAGGTAAACATAGTTCATCCATGGTGACTGGATGGCTACAGACTTCTACTGTGATTCTATTTTGAAGTGTTGACTTCTTTTCCTCTCTGGGAGTAGCAAGAAATCTGGTACCAGGGAGATTTCAGGGAATCTATGGGAGTGATACCAGCTAAGACTCCTACCAGTGTAGAATATGGAAACTGAAGTGGCTACTTCCTATAGCCAGGTGGGATTACCAGTGGAGTGATGGGAACATCAACCCACCCATAAAACATTCAACCCAAACTTTGTCCTGCCTACAATATCAGCAGGGATAAAGATAGAGCAGGGATTGAGGGAACACCCAACAAATGACTGGCCCAAATTGAGACACATCCCATGTAAGATTGACAATCCCTGACATTATTAATGATATTCTGCTATGCTGCAGACAGCAGCTGAGTATAACTGTCTCCTGGGAGGCTTCATCCAACAGTTGAGAAGACACACGCACGTACCCACAGTCAAACATCATCCAGTGATTGGGGAGTCTTTTGAAGAGTGGGGGATAGGACTGTGTGACCAGAGACATCAAGGCCACCAAGAGTCATCGAACTTAAGCCCCTTGGGTGCTCACAGATAGTGAACTACCAACCAAAGACCATAGAGGCACTGGTCCTAGGCTCCAAAAACATTTGTAGCAGATGTGCAGCTTGGGCTTCATGTGGGTCCCTTAACAATTGGAGCAGGGAATGCCTGTACCTCTCTTGCCTGCTACTGAGTCCTCTTAACTGGACTGACTAGTTTGTCCTCAGTTGGAGAGGATGCTCTTAGTCCTACTATGACTTGATATCCCACTATGGGGTAGGACCCAAGAGGGACTTCTACATTTCTGAGGAGAACTGGAGGGGCTAATGGGGGTAGGAATTTGTAAGGGTAGGACCGGGAGAAGAGGAGGGATGGGGGGAGGGGTCAAACAAATCTAGAATGAATAGATAAATTAATAAATGGAAGAAAAGATTTGTACATAGTTACACAATCTCAGGTTTTTGTCAACGTTTCATTTCCATGATGCTGATATTTGTTTCCATATTGCTGATTTTTCCAAACATTCTTAGAAATAAATGAAGTATTTACATGTCTTCTTTCTGGATCATTCATGCTTCTGAATTTTTATCTCCAGTGGATTGATTGACTTCAGCCATTTGCTTCTTTCTATGCTGTTTGTGGTCACTAGTAATTTTTATAAATGATATATTAAATAGTCATTCTTCATTTTTACCATACCAATAAAATATCTGTGAATTTAATACTTTCATAATCTTTTGAGGAATCATATTCCCATATCATTTATTTTTCGTGTGTTTATGGTATGAAATTTATATTAAAATTTGTCAGTAAATGAGTTGTTGAAAAATAATAAGAAAAATGGCAGTTACTCTAATCTTCAAAGATTCATATATGCACTTGAAGATGTGCACATATCATTTAATTTTTGTTTGCAATATTTTATAAAATTAAATTTATTTACTTTTTATTGAAAATGTAGAGAACAAAGTCTGAACTGTTAAAAAAAGATTAAAAGGATATAATTCACAGACCACATGAAGCTCAATAAGAAGGAAGACCAAAGTGTGAGTGCTTTAGTATGTCTTAGAAGGAGAACAAAATACTCACAGGAGCAAATATATAGATAGTGTTGAGCAAAGACTGAAGAAAAGGCCATCCAGAGACTCTCCCTCGTGGGGATTCATTCCACATATAGTTACCAAATCCAGACATTAATGTGGATGCCAAGAAGTACATGCTAAAAGGAGAATGATATGACTGTCTCCTGAAAGGTCCTACCAGAATCTTATAAATAAATACAGAGGCAAATGTTCATAGCCAACCGTTAGACTGAGTGTGGGGTCCTCAGTAGAGGAATTAGAGAAAAGACTGAAGGAGTTGAAGTGGTTTGTAACCCCATAAGAGCAACAGTATCAACCAACCAGACACCCCAGAACTCCCAAGGACTAAGCCATCAACAAATGAGTACACATGACACCAGCTGCATATGTAGCAGAAGATGGCCTTGTCATGCATCGATCGGAGGAGAGGTGTTTACTCCTATGAAAGCTCCATAGATGTTCCAGTAGAGGGGAATGGAGGGCAGGGAGGTGGGAATGTGTGGGTGGGTGGAGGAACACCCTCGTAGAAGCAGGAGGAGGAAGGATGTGAAAGGGTGTTTCTGGGAAGGAGAGAAACTGAGAAAGAGGATAACATTTAAAATGTAAATAAAGAAAATACCCAATAAAAAATAAATAAAATTTAAAAAAACTTGAAAGAATATTTCCAAAAAAAAAAAAAGAAAAAGTTTTGTCCATACATTATATTCTAATCATAGCTTATATTATCCCAATTCCTACAAGAATCTTTCCCTCTTCCCTCAAACTTGTATTTGGAAAACAATGTTTCTCATGTGAATGATTCATCACTCTAGGATTCATCACTCTAGGATTTTACAGTTTTGGGCCTCCTCTTAAGCATAGTTTCCTCAGCTTTAATAAAAGGGGATTGATGAAGGTACACAGTTTGGGGCCACACTTTCTAAAGTCTAAGATAATAACTTTAAATTCTATGTGAAATAATTTTTTTTATTTCCTAGCCAGACATATATATATATATATATATATATATATATATATATATATATACATTTTATGTATATATCTGTATATAAAATTTAAGATAAATGAGGCCGGGCAGTGGTGGCACATGCCTTTAATCCCAGCACTTGGGAGGCAGAGGCAGGCAGATTTCTGAGTTTGGGGCCAGCCTGGTCTACAGAGTGAGTTCCAGGACAGCCTGTCATACAGAGAAACCTTGTTTCTGAAAACAAAACAAAACAAAACAAAACAAAAAAAGATAAATGAATAGTAAATAGCCTTAACACTCATGAAAAAAATAGACTAGCTATTCAATTAATGTCTAATATTCTCCAGCTATACTTACTATGAATTTAAATGTTAAAATACCATACTAAGGGTTCCCTCATCTCTCTCTCTCCAGTAATGTGATGAAAGGCGCAGACAGCTTAACTCAACAACTTGTGTACCATCATCATAATTAGCATGATCATTTACAAAACAATGCTAAAAATATTTTCTATGATCTTTAGTTCTTTGATTTTAGTTATTGTAATTAAGGAAAAAGAATAGTTCTAGGTCTTAGATTCATTTATAACTAGTCAAGTATAATAAGGTTCTCAATGCAGAAGTCACACTGATACCTTGGCTCTCCTAGTAGTGATGTTAAATATCGTGAGAATGTTCTTATTAATTTATCATTTCCACTTAGGTTTGAATTATTTTTACATGTCACCTACAATTTCTTTTTGTTTTTCATTCTTTAGAATCTAAATTGTTATGTCAATGTGCATTCTACATCTAGTTGTCTAGAGAGAAATGTGGAAAGCTGCTGGAAAGGATAAACTCTGTTACTAAAGGTTTATTTCCAAGATATTAGATAGTATTTAGATAGCAGTCTTGTACAATATCATTTTAAAAGTTGATGCCTAAAATTTATCAATCAATTAATTCTTGTTTGAGCAGTTGTTGGGAATAAGACATGAAGACAAAATCAGAGGTGTGTTCTGAAAACATTGAGTTAGCTCTTTTGAATTGCTCTGACATAATATTTGAAGAAATTATTTGAAAGGGAGAAAAGCTTTGTTTTGGAGCACAGCTCTCAAGGTTTTAGTCCACTCACTTTTTAATTCTATTTCTTCTTGGACATGTTGCCTCGTGGTGTATTATAGTAGTAACATATGGTCTAAGAGGCTATCCACATAATTGTAGCCAGAAAAGAGAGAGGTAGGAGTGAGACAGAGGGAGAGGGAAAGAGAGAGGGAAAGGGACAGGGACAGAGATAGGGTCAGGGACAGGGAGGATTTCCAATATTTGACTAGGTTTCATCTTCCAAATTTTCACCAGTGTACTGTAATGCTAAAGACACAGAAGAAGCATTTCAGAACTTGAACTTTTGTGAATACCATGATCAAAACTGCAAATAATAAAAGTTTATAGTCCTTCAACAAGAACAAAAGATGAAATGGGTCATAATAAATCATGTTAAAATTTATTGGTAGAGACAAGTGGTTTCTTGCTTTTTATTGGTTAGTGATAAATATAAGAATTTATATTCTTGTGATCGTATAGTACACACTTGGTAACCACATTTTGATGTATTATCTTCCTCTTCAGGTTGAATATTTCCTTTAGTACCCTTTATAGACCTTGATTAGTAATCTTAAATTTATTAAATCATTTTTATGATAGAAAGTTTTTATGTGTTCTCCAATTTTAGTAGATAGCTTTTCTAAATATAATGTTGTGGGTTGACAAATATAATCTTTCAGGACATGGGCTACATCTTTCTAATCTATGAAGTCTCTAAAGGATACTGTTAAATAATTCGCTGTTATTCTAATTGACCTCTCTTTAGAAGTTAGTTGATTTATCTCTCTTGTAGCATGCAATAACTTTTTACTTTTGTGTGTTTTAATATTTTACTATATAAAATTTAAGCCATATTTTTATACTGTTACTATTGTTTATAAACTACAATATATCATGAAGACTTTGTTTATGGCTTTGAATGTTTGAATTTCTGTAGGATTCTTGTACCCTAGTGAGAATCTTATCTCTTTCTCTAGTTCTGATAAATGTTCATTTTTTTACTGAAGATATTCTCTATGCCTTGCAACTCTTCTTGCTAGGTCACTAGAATTCAGAATTCAGCTTATTTCATGGCTTTCTTAAACGTTCCCATGTTTTATTTACATTTTTATTTTGTCTGCCATCTGTGACTTAATTAAAATTTTTCTTCATTGAGTAGTTGCCATTACACTGACATTAATACAGTAATTTGTATGTTTTCACACATCCCTCACAATAATCTTAAATTCCTAGAAAAGATTCTGTTAACTTCTCATTTGTTATACAGAGTGCCCATAGTATATAATTTTGTACTTTATAAGATAAATCCATTTCATTCATTGCCTTTCTTATGTTTCAACATCACAGTTGCTATTGCAGCAACAGACATTTCTTCAAATATTCAGTTACACTGAAATCTTTAAAAGAAAGTTATTAATTTTCATTAGAGAGGAAGCTGTTGTTTTATGCTAAAGTATCTTCTCTACCATTTTGTAGAATCTTTACGGCACCTATGGCTCTAATAAATTCTCACTGAAAACTTTAATTCAGACATATGTCACTATTAAACTGAGGCTTTAAACCATTACACTTGCAGGATTTATCAGAAGCCTAAAATCAATTCTTCTTGTAGACATTTAAAATGTATGCTTTATTAAATTAAATTGTTTCCAAACATCCTTGCTGTGTTACCATATTCTCTGCTGAAAATATGCCTACTAAATGTAAATGTTAAGCACAGTAGAATTTGACAAAGAATAATATAGAGATAAGGTACATGTGGTCACGCTACACTCTCCTGTCTTTTGAAGGAAGAGGGGGACATATTATAGAGTTACTAGCATTTTGCATGCATTCAAGAGCAAGTAGACAAGTTGATGAGTTTAAAGCACTGTCTCCTGTTAGGTTTTGCAGAAGAGGAACCAACACAGTGAGAAGCAAAAGAATGTTACAATAAATCTGACTGGCTTTAAGAGAAAGTATTGATTTAGCCAAATAATAAGCATCAAAAATTTGTGTTATGTACTAGAAATATTCCTTGAATTTTGACATGGAGAATTATCTGGTTTTGTTTTACAAATAAATCTTTAACAATTCAGTGGATAGAGAAAATGATAGTTCAATTACAACTAAACATTCAAGACAGCAATAAATTAAAAAAAAAAGATAGAAGAGTTGGTAGGAGAGTCTAAAAGTTAAAGTTGTTTTTCAGTTGTTATAAAAATTTATTGTCCTAACAGCATGGTGCTCTTTCTACAATGTCTCACATTGGTTTTCTGTTCTTTCATCTTTCCTTTCTCTGCTTCTTTTCCATGATCCAGCTGTTGTTTTTTTATCATAATCATTCATATATATATA
>NW_022196913.1:31940216-32001121 GCF_008632895.1 Mastomys coucha
AAGATGGTTTTTATGGTTATCTTGGAATCCTGAAAGATATGTTACACTAGCAGGAAACATGGCCTGGACTTTGATCTTCTCTATGTGAGTAATTTATAGATTTGCTGCAATATTATTTACCCTTTAAATTTACTTATAATGTATCTACTATATAAAATGATAATTCTTTCATTGGTATCTTCTTTCCAGTCTTTCTCAACATTTTGGTTTTTTTCTTAAACAAATTATGAAGTCTACTTTGTGCTGATATAGTCTTGTTGTCATCTACTGGAGAATGAGGTACTTAAGAATGTCCGTAGCCTTCCCTCCCTGAAGCTATTAACCATCAATAACTCATAAGCTAAAGGCAGTGCCATGCTACATCCCCTTTCCATGTTTGAATGCTTACTGCCTTGTTCTCATGTAGTTCTTGTATAGGCAAGGACACGTGCTATGAGTTAATGGACCCTATCATGTCAAAAAGTCACTGCTTTGCTCTGGTGCTCCTCCCCCCACCCCCTCTCTTAACAATTTCTCTGCCCTGCTCTTCAAAGTAGTTCCTGAAAGTTGGGTTTGTTGTGATATACATATCATTTTAGTGGGTAAGCATCCCACTAAATCTTGTTCTCCGCCCTTTTATTATTTGATAGTTTCTTTGTTTATCACTATGTATTGCACAAAGGAAGTTCTATGATAATTACTGAGAGCTGCAACTAATATATGAATACTGCAGTGAGTACGTGTGACCTGTATCTTAGGAGAAAGCCTTACAAATTGAACCATAGAACATGCTGTTAATTACCTGGCAGACTGGATGGGTAGCTATAGCATAGGATAATATGGATAGCTTCCATCAAACTGAATTACTTTCTTGCAATTACTTTCTCCCACTAGTCCCATATACTTAGTAACATGGAAGTACATTTAATTTTGAATTAAATATTTGATACTAATAACTATATCAATATTAACATTAATTTGTGATTCTGATACAAGTTATGGGGTATCCATTTGTCTGTCATACCTCATAAAGTTATTAATACATTTAATAGTAAATGAATAAAAGATACTAACAAACTTTCTATATAAACTTTTAACACATACATATATATGTATATATATATACATATATATATATATATAGTTTATTTTTCTTTTAAAAGATACCCATTATACTCAATCATACCTTCACAGTTACAAAATAAGTTTAAAAAGATTCAGCATCATGAAGAATCTCTACTATTGGTAGATAAGCAAATATCACTATTAACAGTTACCACACACTCCAATAGCTTGAGATAAAGTTCAACCATATGTATATCTACACGTAAGCAATAGGAAAATTTACAAAGAGCAAAAAAGCTAAATTCTTCATCAGATGTTTTTAAGTCTTCAAGCCCGGAAAAGACAGTGTTATCCACATTTTCTGTTGTTCCATAAATCTATTGACCAAATGAAAATCAGTCAGTTATCATTTATTTATAGAGCTTATTTTTGCTTTTCCTTTTTATTAGACGTCAAATTATATTTAGGGAAATGATAAGACTGTGGACCTTTTTTCAGACAGGCATCCATCTGTTTTAGCATACCTGCCTACAAGTTATACTGATGCAGTGATGGTAAAATGTTGTGGGAGTAACTATGCACACCTTGAATGGATTTCATCATTCCATGGGATGTGACCCATACCTGACACTGCTAGTAAGACCTAGAACCTAAGATTACATGGGTCGTAGGCCTAGAGTAAAACCTATTACTATTATTCTGAGAAATTAACATAGGAATAGTATTATGCACATAGATAAGAGTATCTCTAAAGCCTAAAGTTTCTTCTGACAGTACATAATAATTGACAAGAGACCAATAACTGAACAATGTGTGAAGAGTAAGAAAGTCTACACCACTCAAGCCTATATAGGATGACTTTAATGCCCCACTACAAGAAATTGAGCCAAAAAATTAGAAAATGAGAGGTGGTAGGTGAGTCCACAGGACCAGCATCTCCAGCATGCAACAGGACTGATACAAACATAAACTCACAGAGACTCTGACAGCATTCACAAGACCTGCACAGGTTCAAACCACACAGTCCTAGCATTGAGAAAAAAAAAAAGTGGGCAAAAGTCCTATCTAAAAAGTTATTTGCAATTCATACCAGAAGAAAAGAGGTGGTGGGAAATTAGTTTTCTACAAAAGAGTTTCATTGGGTACCTCAACCATGTTCTAGGTCAGGCCTCAAAACTATGAGTAATTTGTGTACTAGTGTACACAAAACATACTCCATAGGTTTTTCTGCTTTGTTTGGGTGGATTGTTTTCACTGAGTATTTTTGACTCCTTGGTTGTCTTTTTCTTAGTTTGCTCCTCTGTTTTGGTTTTTGTATTTTCCCTCTTGTTATGTTTCTTGTTTTACGAGGGAAAGTAGGAAGTAGGGAGAATCTGGAGGAGTTTGGAAATGGAAGGAATATGATCAAAATACAGTGTATTAAGTGTATTTTAAACAAAAATTAAGAAAATTAATAAAAGAAAAGAATAGCTGTTATAAAAAAGAAAAATAAAACAATATGAAACTTCAATGACAGGTTTGTAGATTTTCACATGTCTAGCAGGAAGTACTGTGCATCTGTCAGCCACCTCCAAGTAAAATCAACACTTCTGCACTCATCTTTTACGTTTAATTGACTTCAAATAAAATTTTCCCTTTTATGACTGTGAAGATGGAGGATCATGATTTGATACTTAAACATAGACTTGTGTTTGGCCATGGCATGTAAGGAATGCTGATTAGCACCATGATAAGAGTTTCTAATGAAGTGGTCAGGAATTTTTCACTCTGCTCAGAGAAAGAAGTACTGTTCAAATTCCTGTGAAACATTATACTTCAATCTCTACCCTTTACATGTGAGAATATCTACAAGTAAAATGCTTCAGATTTTAACCTCCATTGCAGAAGTCACATCATTCATGAATAAGAATTGTAGAAGGAAAGAACATTACTCACCAAGCTGAGTATACTCTGGATATACTTAAAAAGTTCTGCAAGTTTTGTTTCAATATCTTTGGCTAATAAAATGACATCATTATCCATTCCTGGAATACTTCTGAGTATGGTCAGTAGAAACTTAGAAGTTTCATTCCAAGCCCACATTCTACTGAGGATCACTTTTGGAAAGTCATTAAACTAAGCAGCCATGTTAAAATAAGTGAAATAAAAAAAATTCATTAGTTTTGGTTTTCTATGAGACAGACTGAAATAAATATTCATTTTTTATTTTTATAAGAAAGCAGAAAGGTTTAAGGAATAAAAATAATATAGACTAATAAAGTAAAATAAAAACCTATAATTTACCATCATAAAACAGGTTATATAGATAAATATTATTCCCAATTATCACTTTATTGATTGATCTTACTTTCCATATGCAATTTTGCCATCAGACCTTCCTGAAATCTCTTAAAAATTTTTTGGTTTTATCCTGGGGAGCTCAAGAATTTGGTGAGACTTAGTAAATATTTTGTTTCAGGAAAAATCTATACCCACAGTGTCAATGGCAAAATATTTAACTTACATTCATCACACAAATAAACTACATTGTTCACAATCATACTTATGTTTAGGTAATCTTAGAATATTAATAAAAATATTCTATAAAGTCAACCTGACATTGCTAAGTGTGGATTTCTTAGTCTTGAGCACTCACTCTTCTTGCTTCTAATAGAGTAAAACATTCATTGGAATATATAAATTAAGAACAAGGGAACAACAGACTGTCATTGTCTTCAGTAACAGCCTGAATAAAAATAACAACACAATTTTGACTTTGCAATGCATTCTAGGATCTTACGTAAAACTAATTCCTGACTTAGAATGCTTCATGTGCTAATATCTCTAACTATCATCGAATCAGTGAAATGAGTTCTGAGGAAACCAGTGGACATTATGATGGAAAGGGGAAAAATACATCATGGAAAGATCCAGATCCAAAGGTATTAGAATATAGTCTTCTAGAACCATCTCTGAATATGTGTTAAAATTAGGACGTGAGATGGATGGGGCCCACATACCTGTTTCGTTAGAAGATACATGTTCTATAAAACCTTTCAATGCCTCGGTTGCCTTACCTCAGCTAGCTTTTGTGAATGGTAATTACAGCAATGTCAATAAAGTACTGTGTAGAGTGCCTAGATAGTGCATATATAGAAATATTTTCTTCTTCCATTTTGTCTAACTATTATCACAAGACATTTCAATCAGTTCATTGGGTGATAAGTTTTGGAAAAGAATCATGAGGAGAGATGACAACAGTTCTAATCACAGCTGCACTGATATGTAGACCCCCTCATTACAACTGAGGGCATAGCTTACTCTCAGGAGCATTTCACAGTGTTTATAAGTACTCCCTTGTTCAGACACTTTCAGTTAAGACATAGAAGAAAGCTCAGAGTCATACAGACATTAATTGGTTAGTAAGAAGTACTAACAGTAGTACAAGTAGAATACGAAGAGTCTTGAACATCAAAAAAACTAAGCATAGTGGTCAGTAAGTGACATTTGTTTGTATTAAGTAAAGAATAGTAGTGAGATATTATTAAACTAAAACTCTCTTAATGGACTGTTTAGGGACTTGTTAAAATATTACTTAATAATATTTCCTTTTTTTATGAAATCAATAACATGAGTTGTCTTTGTTCATTCTTACTCCATTTCCCTGTAAGTATGATTTCCACATCTTTTATACTACTTACAAAAGCCTGCAACATGATAAAGCAATATTACTCCACTGTTTCAGCTGTTTAGGTAAAAAAATAATCAAGCTAAAAACTCACAGGGATCTCTTGAGCTTCGTCCAGGTTTTCTGGAGTTTTGATTGAATAATTGTGGCAGCAGGTGAGAGCCTTGACCAGAAACTCCATATCCTCAATAAACTCAAATAGCTGCATATATCAAAATTAGTATTCAGTTCATTAAAATTGAGAAATATAAGTCAATGAAATTTTAATCAGAATATAAATGTACTCAATAGATATATTCTTTACAAAAATAAAATCTAAGATTAAAGACTTAACAACATAAACATGTCGATACCTCTTAATTAGTTTGAAATCTGATTTTGTCATATAAATGTCTATCTCCTATCCTGTACTTTATTTACTCTGCTTTTATTTACTCTCTTCTTATTTTTCCTCATTTTCCCTAAGTTTCTCAATATTGAATGGAAGAATTAAAAATAACAGAGCTAGAAAATATGAAATGTCTTAGAGATTATTTTTCTCTAAAATCTGGGCCCATTGTTATGGTATTTTGTAACTACCTTCATTAACTTGTTGTTGCCTGTGTTTTGTAATGATTTACCTAGGCATTTGTTTATTTATTTATTTTTATTAGATATATTCTTTATTTACATGTTATATTATATCTCCCAGGGATTTTAAAATTATATGTTTTCTTCCTGTTCCAAGTGAATGTAAACATCTGTACCATTGAGCGTTAATCATAAATCCTGACTGACAATGTGTAATGTTTTACAAAATTAGATAAAGCAAATTGAATATTTTTAGGAAATAATAGGCAATTAAAATAAAAGCAACAAAATGTTAATTAATGTTCACACATTGATAATAGATTGTTTATAAGTATTATACTTTAAATATACTATTAATAAATTATTATTTAATAATGATATACAGCTAATGTGTAGAAGTTGAATGGGTTCCCAGGAATGTTAAGAATTTGAAAGAGGGTCAGTAGAGAATGAGAAATGAGAAACCAGTTTGAAAAAAGACAATTATAACACATCTGTGTCAAATGCAGAGACACATTTTTAAAACCCATGGTTTTACGGAAGCCTTACATTTTTCTCCTTTATGTTAGCTGACCTTGAACAGATAGGCAACTTGCACTCATTAGGAAGAGGGTGTCTATTTTTGCTTGTCAACTAAGCCCCCCTACTGAATGAACTCCAGCATGGGAGAGCTATAAAAGCTAATTAGTGGTGTTCCTGAAAATAAATTAGTGCTTTTCTTCCCTCTTGGTATGGTTTCCATTTGGATTGCTTCTGTTCCCTATACCCAACTGACTACAATGCACTACAGCCTTCTTGGGGACCTGGAGTGAACTAAGTGGAAAATGCCAGTGTTTCTGTCTCCTTCAAAGCTACATTCAGATATAGGAGATCTGCCCTAGTCACGATGGTTACACTTACAGTTCAAAATTGTAATTTTAAATTAAAAAGTAAATAAAGTTATAGAAAATTGAACAAATCATTCTTTTTAAGCTTCCTCATTCACTTTTTACTACCAGAAGATTTCTTGTATTGTAATACTGAATAAAAGATCATAATACATTTGTAGATATGTAACTTGACAATTGGTCTTTGATGCTTTCTCTTGTAAGTTTAAGTGACAGCACTAGCATGAAGGCTTTTGAAATAAGGGAAAATAGAAATAAATGACATACTAGGAAATTTGGAATAGGATTCTGAATCTTAATTTAGCTAAATCAGGATGAGGGGAGTGGCAAAAATTAATGAGGGAAGAATCATCCTGAATGCATATTTATTGCTGAAAGAGACATTCTCTGGGTTCCCACGTAAGTAATGAAGTCATGTTTACTCTCTCTTGACACTAACTGGCCTTGAACAGGAAACATACAGTCCTCAGGAACACCAAACCATTTCTTTTCTAATCCAACCTTCCCAGTGAATAAACTTGAACACCAGAATCCTTTAAACATGATTTTAAAATGTTGCAGGTATGGTTCCTAGCCTTCTATGAGAAACTAATATGTTTTTGATGCTGTTTTCCTTGCCCCCCTCTCGGATTATCACACTTTAGATTCAGTCCACTCATTCCTTCTCACTCACAGCAATGCGCTTCTTCTCTATTGGAGTTCTCCAGTGTGCTAAGATGTCAACAAAGACTGCCTCCATAGAAGCAAAATTGTGGGATCAGAATTCTTCCCGGGACACAACTAATAAAACATTCTGTTGCAAGTGCAAAGATTGTTTTTAAGTAAACAACAAATATTAAAAAAAAAAAAAACAGATAAAGCCCTACAGATTTTTCTGTTTCTTACAAACCAGTGATTTCATGAGGCTGTCCTCTGCTTTTTAATGGTTGGCACTTTCTTTTACCTGTGGAGGTGTATCTCTTGAAACTGGTATTTAATTTTTTTCATTGCAAAAGCAAAATCATTAACATGCAGGCTTTATGGGAAAAAGATGGTAGTAAGAGAGGTACTTACATACTGATCGTGTAATTTTTCAGAGACTTCCTTGACTGTCTAAGATAGGATAAAGGAAAAAAAAACAGAAAATCTAGTGAATTAAATCTTAACATCAGTGCATATTTATTACAAAAAGAGACACATTTTCTGGGTATCTATTTTTGAATAGAAGCCTTGTATATTATTTTGTCCTTGATATGTACTGATACTGAACAGAGAACATGTAGCTCTTTGAAACAGAGAACAAGCCTTCTAAACAAGCCTTCCAAAACAATAAACGTATGCATTGTACCTATTTAAACAATGACTCTGAGGGTTTAAAGATTTGAGAGGCTAATGTTTCATGTTTTGTCAATTTGTTTCATTGGTTCATTTTTGGTTTTTTTATTTTTTATTTTTTTTGCTTTCTTACTTCTGCTTTGCATTAAACAAAGATGTTGATAGCGATGTAAACAAGGTAAGGAAGTCAGAGCTTGTCCCCATCTGTATCTATTAGACTTTTATGCCACAAATGAACATTTAGGAAAATTTAAAGATAACTAGGTGAAAATCCCAAGGCTCACTGATTGCTTCAAAAACATTTGATATTTCATGGAACTTACCCTCTTTCTTCTTACTTCACTTTTCAATAGCTGATGCTTCAATTTTTTATTAGAACTGTGCATTTTTAAAGACTTGGCTCATGATAACTGTAAATCTAATACAGAACAGTTTGACTGGGAGGTTGTTTTATGAAATATTTCAGAGCTAAGTGAAGTACTTACATATGTCCTGCGCAGTTCCATGTTGAGGTCCGTGATATTCTGAGTCAGTCTTCTGGCATTATGAAGCAGTCCCTTGATAGCTAGTGGATCATCATCATTTTCATTGCTATTCAAAGGTCCAGAGGCCACATTCTCCCATAAAAGAAGGCTTGACACCACCAGCAGAAGTGCCCCTGATAATAGAAACAACAGTTTTCCAATCCATTCATCCAAAGTTATCAAAACAAGTTACTATCTCTGCCCTGTGTCTTTCCCTGTATGATTTGATACTGTTTCAGTGATAGGGAAAAAGAATCTTTCACTGTAAAATGTAATTCGATAGTTACATTTATATAGCAATATAGTGTTAGAACTTAGTGACTTCCACATTTTAGGATAAATACAGGGAATAATGATGGAATTTTCATACAAATGGAGATTAAAATAATTGTCTATTAGTTCAGTTTTTTTAGAGTTTATGCTGGTTTTCAATTATCACTACCTCTAATATATTTTTCTTTATTTTTGGAGATTAATATACTTACATCATTTATCTCTTCTTCCTCTTCCCTTAACACTCTCATATACCTCTCCTTCCTCTTTTTTTAAAGTCATGTTCTTCTTTTCTCATTAATTGTTGTTATGTATACTGTATGTATGTGCATTTCTATTATCAAATATATGATTACAACCTGTATACTGTTACTTGTATGTAAGATTCTCAGAGAGGACCATTGGCTGTTAGATAATCAATGGGTGTGCTTCCCCCTGTGGAATACTATGTCTCTCATTCTAATCATATCTTGATTGCCTAAACTTATTTGTGTAAGGGTGAAGCCTCCATGGGCCATTCATGTTAGCATATCTATAGGCTTCAGTTTTTCAGCTCATGTTTAGGCAATCAAGTGGATAAGACTTTACAAGTGTAGCTTGTGATACTCCTAAAAGACACAATCTCAGAGCAAACTCCCTTTTCCACTACATAAAAAACACACATACGACTCAGAGATCATTGTAGAAGATGGGAAAGAGAAACATCAGTTTCCCAAACTCAGTGTGAAATATGTACATTTTGATGAGGATAGTATGGTATGTTTTTCAGTATAGTGTTATTCATATGTCTTTAGGACCAACCATTTTATGTTGACTAGAGTTGGCACATCTTTCCTTGAGGAAGAGCATTTCTTATTATACAACTAAATTTTGAAAAATTATGATGCTTTCACAATTTATTTTATGAACAGTAGATATACATGTATACTGTAAGTACATGTACAGTCCTACCACTTATGATCTGAAAGATATTCACAGCTTAAGCTGAATACAAGGAACTAGTCTCACTGGATTTTGTTTTCTAATCTCAAAAATCCATTGGTGTTGATTACAATTCATTTACTTAGAAATTTTACCAAGAAGAGAAGGTAATTATTATATAATCTCCTCTTTTGGAATATTTTGGAAAATATTTTGCTTAAATAGCAACTCCAAAACTGTATGGTTAGATACTCACCTGCTTATATACTAAGTCCCCACATTAAAGACTATGATTAAGTTCATTGAAGTCAAGCATCTAATAGCAGAAATCAAGAAAACAGAACATGTTCCCTTCTTCCTCTATAATAATTATAAATTTAATACAGTCTCTTCTCACCTCATTCCAGTCAAATGTCTCATTTTCTGCAATTTGGCTTTTGAGATTGATCACTTTATGCCCTGGTCATCTGAGGGCATATAAGCAAAACACTTGCTCTTACATCTAGAGAGTAATAAACTTCCTCTTCCTATATAGGTCGTTTAAGAAAATTCCCAATTGTCTCTTGACATTTCTACATGTCTCCTGGAAGGAAGACTCTTTCTAAGAACCATTGATACAAGAATGTGTGGTGTATTTGTTTTCTAGTGTAGTAATTAGAAACAACTTCTCAACTTTATCTATTTTTATTTATTCTAACCAGGTATGAACAACAGCCTGTTCACATCATATACAGCAAAAATGACAGAAATAATGTAAATTGTCTAAAAAGTCTTGTACATCAGTGGACTGCCTTAGCTTACTTAGAAGAACATGAGAAGTTACTCACAGGGGCATGGTTGAGAGAAAGAAAATGGCATCTCTGAAGAGTCCTGGCACAGCCTGTCTGCTTCACGCAGTCTCACATCGAGTAAATATTCCACCACCTATATAGGCCATTGAACGATCCCCAGGGCCACACACTGCTAGGAGGCAAGAAGAAGTAACATTAGGAAAAAAGATGACGACCATATGACTCTTCGACTTCAGTCAGTGCTAACAGCCTCATGACCATGATGATTCAAGAGGTCAATATAACCATTTTAACTTATTTCAAGAATATAACTAGGATACAAATTAAGTTGCCAATTGCTATAGCCATCTCTACTTAAAAAAGACTGGATGAATTCTATCCCCTAAAAAATATCTCTGTCCCAGACTTTCACTTTTGTAAATACTTATCTGTTTGTGTCACTGAATCATAGTTAGTGTGACAATTTTCTTCACTTTTTCTAAACATTGAAACACAAGGCCAAATGGAGAGTCCTGCATCTGAGAAGTTTAATGTGTAAGTTTTTTTCCAGAATCCAGGAAACATAGGAAAGGTTTTTCTGTTTCTACATGTTTGTTTCTAAATTTAAGGTACAATAGGTCAGTAACATAAGATATAAATTCACTTGTGCAGAAGGTTTTTATGTTTGTCTTTTTGGGTTGTTTGTTGTTATTGTTGTTTTGTTTTTTTGTAGGCAAAAGGCTTTCATCTAACAAAACAACACACAAGGTTTTCTTGTTGAACCTTAGAATATCCTAAATCACAGATTTTTAGCCAGGCTTACATACCTAAATATAATTTCTGTCCATGGAGCTTTGTTTAAATCTAAATAGAATTTATTCTATTCAGGCTGTACCTATGACAGTCCTACCGCAATTGATTGAGTCTCATCAGAAAGTAACCTGAATGTGGGGAATCATCGTTTCAGTCACAATTAACATCTCTTGATTTTGCAACAATAACATGTCATATATCATTCCCCTATCTGTTAAATTGTTTGTATCCAACACGTTGTCAAGAGTCTATGTTGCTTAGATAGAAAATTTCCAGAAATCATGGGTGGTGTAATGTCATAACATTTCTTTGCATAGTGGAATAAAATATAAGCAGTACGTTGGAGAAGAATATTGTAATGAAAATCAAAACATTCATTTACAACACTGAAGAACAGAGGGAAGATTTGGAAATAAAGACACAAGTATAAAAATGATTTTGAATCTTTTATATTAGAAAGTATTTTGCCCTAGATATAGTATATTATGCTTTTGTCTAGTAAAGAACACATACCTCTGGGTGTTAACTCACACAAGACACATACACACATACACACACACAAACACAACACTGCACCACCACCCCAAGTTAAGTTGCTGTAGGTCTAGGCATGCTCTCCCACTAATACCAGACAAGTCAGTCCATTTAGGGACACAGAGTCCACAGGCAGGTTGGCAAAAGGCTCATGGACAGCCCCTTTTCCAGTTGTTGGGGGACTTGCATTAAGACCAGTCTGCCCATCTGCTACATATGTGTAGGAGGACTAGGTCCTGTACAAGCTCTCTCTTTGCTTGGTGATTCAGTCTCTGACCCCAAGGGTTCAGGTTAGCTGACTCAGGTTAGTTGGTCTTCCTGTAGAGTTCTTGCCCTCTTTGGGTCCTCCCAACTCTTCTGTAAGATTTTCTGAGCTCCATCTAATGTTTGGGTGTAAGTCTCTGCATCAATTTCCATTGGCTGCTGTGAAGAGCCCCTCAGAGGACCGTAATGTTAGGGAACAGAAGATAGATTCTGGGGAGGACTGTGTGAAGGGGTACTTAGAGAAAAGGAAGGACTGATAATGTATTGTACATGAATAAATAAATAAATATGGATAAGAAAATATTCTAGGAACACCTTTGTGCTGGAGACCATACTGTATAACAGAATTAGAAAAATAATACCTGAGCATAAGAATTGTAAGTTAAACTTGCTTTTTGGAAGAGAGGAAAGCCTTCAGGGTAGACACTATTCCACTATCACTAGACCCTTTCATCATACTGATCTAACTAACAAAGACTTAACCAAAGGATAGTCTTGAGGCCATGAGAAACAAAGAATATTCAAAGAAATGGTCCTATTAAAAATGGATCTGTTCCCAATCCACTCATGACAATAAGCTTGAATTTCATCCATAATGCCAATTTCATGGACCATTAGAAGGGCCTCGAGATAATAAAGTTAAATCCTAATTGAGAATGAGAGTATACTCTAGAAAATTAAATATACTTGTGATTCCAATTCAAACTGCTCTGCTGGTCATTCTTAGTGAGAAGGAACAACTAAACAAAGCAATAATTCTTTCATTATTGTAGTAACAGCTTATTGATATCTTATTAATACCCTTGATTACCAAATTCCAGTACCAACCAGCTTCTAAAATAATACATTTAGGTGTGAATTTCAAAAGTCTTTAATGTTAGCTTATCCTCTGTTTTAATCATTTTCCCCTGCCCTCACAGCCCTGTATCACTTAACATGTCTTTCCCTCCATCATTCCTCTTTCCTTTAATAGCATCCAGAATTTACTATCACCTCCCAGACTTGAAATTTTGCCAGTCATCCCACATACTTATTAAAGTTTCCTGGTAACATCCAAGGTATTTCAATCAAAATAGACATATCTAAAGATTCAGAGATAAGGAGCTGAAGCATATACAGTTCTTCCAGAGGATCTGGGTCTGATTCCCAGCACTTCGTCCTGGCAGCTTAAAACAGTGTGTAACTCCATGTCCAGAAGAATCAATCTCCTCTGGCCTTGGGTACACCTTTGCATATATATTTGCACTGATATATATATATACATATATGTATATAAATGTATATATATATACATATATACATATATAAACTGATAAGTAAAAGATAACACATAAAAATAATAATTTAAAGCTAGGATCCATATATGAAAAACAAAAATGTCTTTGTGGGTCTCAGTTACCTAAGAATAATTATTTCCAGCTATGTCCATTTCCCTATAAATTTCATTATATTTAGAGCTCACTAAAACTCATTGTGTATATATACCACATTTTTATTATTCATTCTTCAGTTGATAGGTCTAAGCTATTTCCAATTCTTGCTTATTGTACACAGAACAGCAATAAACTTGTGTAAAAGGTATAATAGTGTCCTTTCAGTATACTCCCAGCAGTTGTATAGCTGGCTCATAATGTAGATTAATAACAATTTTTTTTAGGAAGCTCTACATCAATGTCCATATTAGCTACACTATACTACATTCTGAGAATGAGAATAGTTGAAGAAAAAACCTATCTAAAATGTTGGAGACATCAGTTTACAGATATGACTCAGACTTAATTTTTTTTTTTAAAGACAGAAGAAATAAAGCCACAACATTTACCTATCTCCATTTCTTGACTGTGGAAACACCATGATAAGCTTTCTCACAACCCCTAACTCAGTGAAGTATGTCACCTTAAAGAATAACCCAACAAAAACTTTCTAAGAAAAGTCAATCTTATTAGGTCTTTGCTTATAATAGAGAAGAGGGAGGATTTGTTTAAAAGTCTTTAGTATTCACTGTCTTGAATCATTTTCATAAGATGCCCTTGGTAGAGAAAGTGAACATTGTCTGTACTTGACAAGGGTAAATGTGGATGTACTCAATCTTCATCTACAGAACTTGGATTCTTCTGTATACCTGGCGCCAGGCTAGTACTACAGTGACATTCTGTTTATCACCCATATCTGTCTTTTGAAAAGGATCAGGGTTTATTTTTTTTGAACAAAGTAAAGAACACTTAAGTTCAACATAATTTCCTGCCTTTGGGTAACATTCTCCAAATGTAGTATATATCATCTTTACCATCATAACAAACTACTTCAAACTTGTTATCATTTAGTACAAAGTTTATACTGCCTAATGAGTTTAGTAGGCATGCTTAGATTTAACAAAATGCCTTTTAGCAGGATTTAATATATATATATATATTACATAATATAACATATATCATAATTCATATATTATATACATCATTTGCTGATAAATCCATATTTTCTCCATTATGGATTTTTATTGGATTGTTAGATATTAGCTTTGTATCTGTGTATTTTCACATGGTTATTCTTACATTTATTTATTTATTTATATGCTAGAGTAAAGGGCTGGAAAAAACTTTTCCAAGCAAATGGAACCAAGAAGAAATCTAGAGTAGCTATTCTAATATCTAATAAAATAGACTTTCAAACAAAATTAATCAAAAGAGACAGAGGACACTTCACATTAATCCAAAGAAAAAAACTACCAAGATTATATCTTAATTCTGAACACCTATGTTCAACAAAATGGCACCCACATTTGCAAAAGAAACATTGCTAATGCTTAACTTGCACATCAGACCCCACACATTAATAGTGGAGACTTCAACACCCCACTCTCACAAATTGACAAGTCATTCAGACTAAAGCTAAACAGAGAATTACGGGAACTAACAAACATTGTAAACCAAATGGACCTACCAAACATCTATAAAATATTTTACCCAAACACTAAAGACAATACCTTCTTCTAAGTACCTCATGCATCCTTCTCCAAAATTGACCATAAAGTCCCACACAATGCAAAAATGAATGGATACAAGAAAATTGAAATAAGGCCTTGTATCTTATGAGACTACAATGGATTAAAGCTGGACTTTAACAACAGGAAGACCAAAAAGGCAACATAATCGTGAAAATTGAACAACTCTCTATTCAGTGATCTCTGTGTCAGGGAAGAAAGAAAGAAATTAAATTCTTGAGTTCTTTGTATATATTGGATATTAGTCCTCCTTCAGATATAGGGTTGGTAAAGATCTTTTCCCAATCTGTGGGTTGCAGTTTTGTCCTGTTTAGTATCCTTTGCCATACAGAAACTTTCCAATTTTATGAGATCCCATTTGTCTATAGTTGATCTTAGAGCCTAAGCCATAGGTGTTCTGTTCAAGAAACGGCCCCGTATACCAATTTGTTTGAGGCTCTTTCCCACTTTCTCTTCTATTAGATTCAATGTATCTGGATTTATGTGGAAGTCCTTGGTCCACTTGGGTTTGAGCTTTCTACAAGGAGATAAGAATGGAACAATTTACATTCTTCTACATGCCTAGCACCACTTGAGCCAGTACCATTTGTTGAATATGCTGTCTTTTATCCGCTGGATGGTTTTGTCTTCTTTGTCAAAGACCAGGTGACCATATGTGTGGGCGATCATTTCTGGGTCTTCAGTTCTATTCCATTGATGAATAGAACTGTTTGTCTCTAAACCAATACTGTGTAGTTTCTATCACTATTCCTCTTGAGGTCAGGGATGGTAATTTCCCCAGAAGTTCTCTTATTGTTGAGAATAGTTTTTGCTATCCCAGGTTTTTGATATTACAGATGAATTTGAGAATTGTTCTTTTTATCTCTCTGAAAAATTGATTTGGAATTTTGATGGGGATTGTATTGAATCTGTAGATTGCCCCAGAAGAGTTGGGAGGTAAGTCTTACGTAAATAACTTATTCTGAAGGCTATAAAAAGCTGAAAGGGTGTGTAGACATTTTTAGATTCATCTACTGGTAGCATGTGCATTGTCCATGTAAGTGACTTCTTTTTTTACTCCTTGGTTCACAAAGATTAACAAATTCTGAGCCTCTAGCCTAGCCAGCAAAGTGCTCCTGGTTGTTCTAGCAATAAATCCTTTATCTAATTCCCTACTGATAAATAGCATGTATTATCTCCGAAGGCCGATTGTTTCAGCCACAGAATAAGCAAGAGAGTGTTAAGTTTCCAGAAACCATCAGCTTCTAGCCTTCAGTAGTGAGGAAGAGAATTACAAACCCTGAGATCATCAGTCTTTTGGCCTTATCTAACTCTGTGTTCCAACTCACGTCATTCCCCTAAGGCTGGGCAGGCCCCAGCCATGCTGTGTTGATCCTGAGAATTGGGCCCCAAATGCCTGGAAATATAGTCAAAGTACATAAGTACTAAATACATTCCTAGATTCTCTTTTTAATTTTTTTTTTTACTTTTCTAATTATTATGTTTATTTTTTTATGTGGAGGCATACTCTGCAGGTGGAGGTAAGAAGAGAAGTTGTTGGAATCACTTATTTCATTGAACAATATGTGTCCTGGTGAATAACTCTGGTCTTTAGTGTGGGTGACAAGTACATGATTTCACTTATCTTGTTTCTTAACTTCTGTTTTCTCCCTTTTGTCTTTTTTCTAAAAAATACCATTCCAGGGTTTTTGTTACTATGGCTCTCTAGGGGAAAAAAATGAAAGCAAATACCTCTAGGCTTCTTCCTTCTGCTTAATATTGTTTTGGCCTCTCAGGGACACTCTGTCTTCATTTTAATTTTAGAACCATTTTGCATGCTGTCCAAAACACACATTAGAATTTTGTCCACCATTATATGGAATATGTCAATATTCTTCAGAAACAATGTCCTTTTCACCAGATTAGTTTTGCCAAGCCATGAACATGCAGGTCTGACCATTTTCTAGTGTATATTCCACTAATTCTAACTCATTTTAACTTTCTAAATGTAGCTTTTCTACCTCCTTAGGTATGTCTATTTCTAGTTATTTCATTTTATTCTGATGCTATTGAGAAGGGGTTGAGTATCTGAATTTATTCAAATAAAGTTATTTTTCTAAGTAGGAAATGTATGTCAATTTTGAATGGCACTGCATAACTGTTTATCAGATGTAAGAAGTTTTTTTGTCGAGACTTTAGTGCCATTAAAATATGTGATTATGTCTGATACTGGATAATGAGAATAACTACAGTTTCTATTAAAAAATGAAAAAGTATTTATTTAAATTGTATAAATAATAAACTCAAAGAGTTATTCTGAAACAGAGAGGCAACGTAAATGAATGTAGATCGTATCCTTACAATTGTTAAGAATGATTTTTAACCATTGAATCCAGAGGATGACCTCATTGGTCATCAATGGGAGAAGAGGTCCTTGGTCCTGTGAAGGCTATATGCCCCAGTATAAGGGAAGTCCAGGGCCAGGAAGCAGGAGAGGGTGGGTTGGTGAGCAGGGGGGGGGGATGGAGAGGGAATAGATTGTGTTTTCAGAGGTGAAACTGGGAAAGGGAATATCATTTGAAATGTAAATAAAGAAAATATCAAATTATAAAAAGAATCCATTCCACAATGTATATATTCTTCATATTTAATAGATAATCCTATTTGTCAATTAAAAGTATTGATGATAGAAAATAAAACTTTGACTAGTATGAAGAATATTTTATACAATATATTTCATAGCTATCTATGGCCAAGCTCATTCTAAATCCTCCATACCTTCCAACCTACCCAACTCACTTTCTTTCTTTTCATTTCACAGTCAAAAAAAAAAAAACAGAAAAAAAAGACATAAAACACTAGAAACACACACACACACACACACAAAACAAAATTAATAAAACCACAAAATCAGAATCCATAATATACAAGAAAAAAAGTAAAGTTTTTTTTTAAAAATGCAACATAAAACAAATGCCTGCAAAAAGTAACATTGAGCTTTTTTTGAGTTTACAAAAAAGTACTATTTGCTAGTTTTGAGTTGGCCATCTACTGCTATCCATGGGCCTATCTTTAAGTGTGTTTAATATACCCAGTGAGACTCCAGTAGAGAAAACTAATATTTTTCTCTGCAAATTGATGTCAATTGGAGAAAATTTCTTGTTTATGATGTAGTATCATCTCCACTTCCCCCTTTTAGTGCTTAGAGCCTGTATGTCTTGAACATGTGTGAGCTCTTTGTATGTTGCAACATCTCTATGACTTCATATTTGCGTCAATCCAGAATCCAGAAGACACTGCTTCCTTGGTGTCATCCATCCCCTCTGGCTCTTCCTCTCATAGCTCCCTAACCCCTGAGTATCTTTTCATAGTGTTGCTAAGCTCCTCCGTCTTCTGCTTATGTTTAATTTAGTATTCTATCTCTGACTTGGCTCAATATTTTATTCATTGAGCACTGCCATTACACTGGCTTTAAAATAGTAACATGTAAGTTTTTATACCCTTTCCTCACTATGTAATCTGAAACTACTAGAAAAACAATTCTACCAATTTCTCATTTGCTCTGCACAGTGCCAGTCATGTACAATTTCATGTTTTGTAAAGTAAATCAATTCCAATCATTGTTTTCTTTCAGTTTTTTTTTTAAAGATTTATTTATTGCTATATGTAAGTACACTGTAGCTGTCTTCAGACACATCAGAAGAGGGTATCAGATCTCATTACGGGTGGTTGAAGACCAGCCTTATTCCATGGTGATCTGATAGGATGAATGGGATTATTTCAATCTTATTGTGTTGGTTGAGGCTCGTTCTGTGGCCAATTATATGGTCAGATTAGAAGAAGGCTCCATGAGTTGCTGAGAAGAATGTATATTCTTTGTTTTAGGGTGAAATGTTAGGTAGATATCTGTAAAATCCATTTTGTTCATAACTTCTGTCAGTTTCACTGTGTATCTGTTTAGTTTCTGTTTCTATGATCTATCTGTCCATTGGTGAGAGTGGGGTGTTAAAATGTCCTATTATTATCGTGTGAGGTTCAATGTGTGCATTGAGCTTCAGTAATGTTTCTTTTACAAATGGGGATGCCCTTGAATTTGGAGCATAGATGTTCAGAATTGAGAAATGATCTTGGTGAATATTTCTTTTGATGAGTATGTGATGTCCTTCCCCATCTTTTGTCATAACATTTGGTTGAAAGTCTATTTTATTGCATACGTGAATTGCTACTCCAGCTTGCTTCTAGGGACCATTGGCATGGAAATTTTTTTTCAGCCTTTTACTTTGAGGTAGTGTCTATCTTTGTCACCGTGGTGTGTTTTCTGGTCCTGTTTACATACCCAGCATGTTGGTCTATGTATTTTTATTGGAGATTGAGTCCATTGATATTGAAATATATTAAGGTCCAATGATTGTTTCTTCTTGTTATTTTTGTTGTTAGAGGTGGAATTATGCTTGTATGGCTTTCTTCTTTTGGATTTCTTTTGAGAATAGTAGCTTCTTGCTTTTTCTTGGGTGTAGTTTCCCTCCTTGTGTTGTAGTTTTCCTTCTATTATCCTCTGTAGGGCTGAATTTGTAGTCAAATAATGTATAAATTTGTTTTGTAATGGAATATCCTGATTTCACCCTATATGGTAATTGAGAGCTTTTCTGGATATAGTAGCCTGGTATGGCATTTTTGTTCTCATATAGTCTGCATGACATCTGTCTAAGATCTTTTGGCTTTTAGAGACTTTGGTGTAATTCTGAAAGGTCTCCCTTTATATGTTTCTTAACATTTTTTCCTTACTGCTTTCTACATCCTTTATTTGTTCTGTGTGTTCATTTGGTGCTTTAATTATGTAATGGAAGGAATTACTTTTTTTCTAGTCCCATCTTTTTGGTGTTTTGTAGGCTTCCTGTATGTTTATGGACATCTTTTCTTCAGGTTAGGGAACTTTTCTTCTACAAATTTGTTGAAGATATTTGCTGGCCCTTTGATTTGGGAATCTTTACTCTCTTCTATATCTATTATTCTTAGGTTCAGTTTTTTCATTGTGCCTTGGATTTTCCTTTTGGGTATTCTTCAACTGTTATATCAATATATTCTATGGTATCTTCTACACCTGAGATTCTATCTTCTATCTCTTGTATTGGTCCTCACTAAAGAAGAAGTCATTGTTTGTTCTAAAGTATCATTTCTAACTTCAATTTGTGAAAACTTTACAGTGCTCTTGGCTCTAATAAATCTGCATTAAACACTTAAATATCTGATATATTTTACTATTGAACTGAAATTTTTACTATCAAAAATCCATTTAATTTAACAGAAACATAATTTAATTCTCTTTACAGACATTTTAAAACTTGTTTTATAAAGTTAAATTGTAATTTATTTCCAAAAATCCTGCCATATTCCCATCTTCTATGTAGAAAATATGGATAAAAGGTTTAATGTTCAACACAGTAGAGTTTAACAAAGAATAACATAGAGATAAGGTACATATGGGTCACACTACATTATCCTGCCTTTTGAAGGGAATAGATGGCATATTATAGAGACTAGTATTTTGCATGCATTCATGAATTAGTAGACAGGTTGATAAATTCATAGCACTATGTTCTGTTAGAATTTGAAGAAGGATGATCACAGTCAGAAACGAATGTTCAGATAAATCTGACTGACTTTGAGAGAAGCTACTGTTTTAATTAAACAGTAAGCATCAAAAACTTTTATCATATAGTAAAAATTTTCTTGAATTTTGATATAGAGAATGGTCTGGTTTTGCTTTAGCTAAAGCTTTAAAAATTCAGTAGATGGGGAAAAGGATATTTCTACTTTAAATTTACCATTTAAGACAGCAAGAAAGTAAAAGAAAAGATGTAGGATAGGAGAAGAGGCAATAAAACCTGATGTGAATGTATGAAAGTTAAGCATTTTTAGGTCTTTACGAATTTTTTTTTTATCATAGCAGCATGGTAGCCTTTCTTGTATATCTTACATTGATTTCCTTTTCTTATATCTTTCCTTTCCTTGCCTCTATTCCACAGTCTGTTTTGTTGTTGTTGTTGTTGTTGTTATTTTGTCTTCTTTTGTTTTCACTCTGGACATTTATTTATATGTCTCTCAAATTGTTGTTGTCTCTCATTGTCTGTGAATCTTCAAAAATCCTTGACATTCAGAGGAAACACAGCCTTGCCACTGAATTTCATTTAAGAAAGTATTCTAGTTAAAAAGCTCACATTCTAGGTTCACATTTCTTGGAGACAATTAGCAAGCTGAGCTTCCCACAACCAGTCACTAATTACCAAATAACATAAACGGAATATTAGGTATTTTACTTTTCTGTTGAGGGTATATTAAGATCAGCAACCTCATAGAAAATGTCTACACTCAGGTGATTGTTTCTTCTTTCAAACGAAAGAAATATTAGCAACTCTCAGTGTCATTTATAAATATGATTTATCAATTTGACTTTCTGATCTAATCTAGATTCTTATATACATGAAAAAGAAAGAATCGGTAGCCACCTCAGGAAGAAGCCAGCAGTGATCCAGCATTGTTACTATTCTATTGCTTGAGAAGTCCATCTTCCCTGATATTTCTGTGTCATTTGGTAGAATACATACTTTGATTAATTCTTGTATTAGTGTTCCTTAAAAAATGAGGCTATCAAAATAATGAGGAGATCTATAACCATAGATTCTAGAAGATAAAACCGATGGCAAAATTATGTTGTGGATAGAAATACATGGCTAGGGAATGTATTTTGATAAAAATATTGTAACCTGAAATGCTCACTGATAGGTATTTTAGGTAAACACTGATGTGCCCTATGAAAGAGTCAATTGCCACTGAGAGATAATTTAACTTTGTGAGCAGTAAGTCCTTAATATTACCATATAAGTGAGTATTGAGACTATGTCATAATTGGGCTATGAAAATTTAACAGAATATGGCTTAAGAATTTATTAGAGAAATGTACAAACAGTCCATTTAATAAACTATCACTTTCAGCTCAAAATGTCCCCAAAACTTAACCATACTGGAGTCACATGCAAATTCTCTGTTATTTCACTGAAAGTTGAATGCCTGTCATTCTTAGGGGAATTCCAATATGTGCATTTTATCAGTAGCTTTGCTGTACTTTTAATTATGATCTTGTGCTTCAATTAACATTACCTTATTATGACTCTAAGGTATGAATTGCCTAATATTTCAATCAAACATCTCTCATTAGTGATAGGATGCTTTTAAAGTTATCATTTCATTTTATACCAAATGAAAAATATAGTGACAATTTTTTAACACTTTAATAAATCTAGTGTGTCTCCTTTAGTTTCCTTAAAGAGACCATGTATATACCTGTATGACTTCTAATGGATAAAATTATAATCAGTCATCAAATGAGTTGATCATAGGGTTCATTTTCAAACCTTGAGGATGAACATGTGTTGTCTTCAACAAACACATATTTCAGGTATTTGAGATAAAGCTCAACCTTGTATGTGTCAATCCCTAAGCAAAAGGACAATTGAAATAATCCAAAGAGGCAAGTTCCTTCATCACTGCCTGCAAGGATTCCAGAGAAGACCATGAAGAATAGTCCTCATTTTTAATTCCAGGATGAACCTAGTAACCAAATGATAGTCAATTTTCTATAATTTATACTGTATGTATATTTTTGTCATTTTCCCTTTAAATAATGAATTGTATTTAGAGAAACATTAATAATGTGAAACTTCATTTGTAGTCACTGAATTTCATGAGTCTAGAATTGATATTCTGACATTATTAGATATCTAAAAGATAAAATCAAATCTCAACCCCATATTTTCCTATATTAAAATGATAAAAGACATATTATATCCTTTAAAATAAGGATGATGAATTTCCCTTACAAATTTCAATGCAAAAATACTCAATAAAATTATTGCAAACTGAATCCAAGAACACATCAAAATGACCATCTATCATGATCAAGTAGGCTTCATCCCAGGGATGCAGGGATGGTTCAATATATGAAAATCCATCAACGTAATTCACTATTTAAACAAACTCAAAGAAAAAAAATCTTATGACCA
The DNA here is from genome assembly GCF_008632895.1 of Mastomys coucha. Taxonomy (NCBI): domain Eukaryota; kingdom Metazoa; phylum Chordata; class Mammalia; order Rodentia; family Muridae; genus Mastomys; species Mastomys coucha. The sequence continues at coordinate 31,962,838 of NW_022196913.1, forward strand.
TCTCATTAGGTGCTGAGAAAGCATTTGACAAAATCCAACACCCCTTCATTATTAAAGTCTTAGAAAGATCAGTAATTCAAGGCCCATACCTAAACATAATAAAGCAATATACAGCAAACCAATAGCCAACATCAAACTAAATGGAGAGAAACTTGAAGCAATCCCATAAAATCAGGGACTAGACAAGGCTGCTCACTCTCTCCCTACCTAATCAATATTTCACTTGAAGTCTTAGCCAGAGCAATTAGACAACAAAAGGAGACCAAAAGGGTACAAATTGGAAAGGAAGAAGTAAAATTATCACCATTGGCTGATGATATGATAGTATACTTATGTGACCCCAATAATTCCACCAGAGAACTCCTAAACCTGATAAACAACTTCAGCAAAGTAGCTGGACATAAAATTAACTCAAGCAAATCAATGGCCTTCCTCTGCACAAAAGATAAACATGCTGATAAAGAAATTGGGGAAACAACATTCTTGACAATAACCACAAATAGTATAAAATAACTTGGTATGACTTTAACTAAGCAAGTAAAAGAACTATATGACAAGAACTTCAAGTCTCTGAAGAAGGAAATCAAAGAAGATCTCAAAAGATGGAAAAATCTCCCATGCTCATGGATTGACAGGATTAATATAGTAAAAATGGCCATCTCGTCAAAAGCAATCTACAGATTCAATGCAGTCCCCATCAAAATTCCAACTCAAATTCTTCACAGACTTGGAAAGAGCAATTTGCAGATTCATCTGGAAGAACAAAAAAAGTAGGATAGAAAAAACTATTCTAACAATAAAAGAACCTCTGGTGGACTCACCATACCTTACCTTAAGCTGTACTATAGAGCAATTGTAATAAAAACTGCACGGTATTGGTACAGTGACAAGTAGGTAGATGAATGGAACAGAACTGAAGACCCGGAAATGAACCAACACACCTATGGTCACTTGCTCTTTGACAAAGGAGCTAAAACAATTCAGTGGGAAAAGATGACATTTTCAACGAACCGTGCTGGCTCAACTGGCAGTTATCATGTAGAAGAATGCAAATTGGTCCATTCCTATCTCCTTGTACAAAGCTCAAGTCCAAGTAGATCAAAAACCTCCACATAAAACCAGGTAAACTGAAGCTAATAGGAAAGAAAATGGGGAAGATCCTCGAGCACATGAGCACAGGGGAAATTTCCTGAACAGAACAACAAAAGCTTATGATCTAAGATCATGAACTGACAAATGGGACTTCATAAAACTACAGAACTTCTGTAAGGCAAAAGACACTGTCAATAGGAAAAATCAGCAACCAACAAATTGGGAAAAGATCTTTACCAATCCTATATCTGATAGATGGCTAATATCCAATGTATACAAAGAACTCAAGAAGTTAGACTCCAGAGAATCAAATAACCCTATTAAAAATGGGGTACAGAACTAAACAAAGAATTCTCAACTGATGAATACCAAATGGCTGAGAAGCACCTAAAGAAATGTTCAACATCCTTAGCCATTAGGGAAATGCAAATCAAAACAACCCTGAGTTTCCTCCTCACACCAGTCAGATGGCTAATATCAAAAACTCAGGTGACTTCAGATGCTGGCGAGGTTATGTAGAGAGAGGAACACTCCTTCACTGCTGGTGGGATTGCAAGCTGGTACAACCACTCTGGAAATCAGTTTGGCGGTTCTTCCAGAAATTGGACACTGTACTACCAGAGGACCCAGCTATATCACTCCTGGGCATATACCAAGAAGATGTTCCAACATGTAATAAGGACACATGCTCCACTATGTTCATAGCAGCCTTATTTATAATAGCCAGAAACTGGAAACAACCCAGATGTCCCTCGACAGAGGAATGGATACAGAAAATATGGTACATTCACACAATGGAGTACTAATCACCTATTAAAAACAATGAATTTATAAAATTCTTAGAGAAATGGTTGGATCTGGAGAATATCATCCTGAATGAGGTAACCTAATCACAAAAGAATGCGTATGGTATGCATTCTCTGATAAGTGGATATTAGCCCAGAAGCTCAGAATACCCAAAGATACAAACCACAAACCATAAGAAACTCAAGAAGGAAGACCAAAGTGTGAATACTTTATTCCTTCTTAGAAGGGGGAACAAAATACCCATGGAAAGATTTTCAGAGACAAACTATAGAGCAGAGACTGAAGGAAGGACAATCCAGAGACTGCTCCACCTGGGACTCCTTCCCATATTCAATCATCAAATCCAGACACTATTGTGGAAGCCAGCAAGTGCTGGCTGACAGGAGCCTGATATAGCTGTCTCCTGAGAGGCTCTGACAGTACCTGACTAATACAGAAGTAGAGGCTCACAGCCATCCATTGGACTGAGCACAGGATCCCCAATGGATGAGCAAGAGAAAGGACACAAGGAGCTGAAGAATTTTCAGCCCCTTAGGATGAACAACAATATGAACTAACTAGTACCCTCAGAGCTCCCAGGGATTAAACCACCATCCAAAGAGCACACATGGGTGGACTCATGGCTCCAGCAGCATATGTATAGTAGAGGATGGCCCAGTCAGTCATGAATGGGAGGAGAGACCCTTGGTCCTGTAAAGGTTCTATGCTCCAGTGTAGGTGAATGCCAGAGCCAGGTTGTAGGGGAAGGTGGGTTGATGAGGAAGGGAAGGGGGGAAGGAAAAAGTTTTTTTTTTCTTTTGGAGGGAAAACCTGGAAAGGAGATATCATTTGAAATGTTAATAAAGAAAATATCTAATAAAAATAAAAAACAATTGAAAAACAACAAAATAAACAAATTAATTAAATAAAAAACAAGAATGATGAAATAACAGAAAAACGTTTCAACATAAACTTGTCAACTGGCTGTTTCCAAGTCAATGTGACACAAGGTAGAGTCACCAGAGAGGAAAAAGTCTCAATTGAGGAAATCCAGCCAAAGAAGTTTTCTTAAATAGCAGTTAATGAGGGAGAGCGCAACCCATTGTGGGGGGTGCCATCCCAGGCTAGTGATCCTGTGTTCTATAAGAAAACAGGATGAGCAAGTCAGAGTAATCAAAACAATAAGGAACACTCCTCCATGGCTTCTACATCAGCTTCTGCCTCCAGAATCCTACCCAGTTTGAGATCCTGTGTTGAAATCCTTAAGTAATAAACAGCAATATGGAAATATAAGCCAACTAAATCCTGCCCCTCAACTTGTTTTTGGTGATGGTTATTCAAAAAAGCATAAGAAATCCCAACTAAGGCAACTTGTCTTTCAATAATTCCAGTGGATGCTGAAAGTCTAGATGTGATTGTCCAGTATCTAGGAATAGTAGTGTGCAAACGACTATTAAGAAAAGTTAAAGTTTAATGTCAATTTTTTTGTTTCCTTGTTTGTTTGTTTGCATGCTTTTTTATTGTTATTTTCTTGCTTGTTTGAACCAACTTAAAATGAGCTAGGATTACCTGAAAAGATAATATTCACTTGGAAAAATGTATCTACCATGTTGTCTATATAGGCATTTCTATAGGCATTTCTACAGGCACTTCTATAGGCATTTCTGGACTGTGAGCTGTGAGCCTTAGTTGTATAGGAAGTAGGCTGAACAAGTCAATAAGTAAGCCTCTAAACAACACTTCTCCATGACGTCTGCTCCAGTTTCTGCATTCATGTACATGCCTTGACTTCCTGCCCTGACTTCTTTAGGTAATAGACAGTGATGTGGAAATATAAGTGAGGAAGTCCTCCCAAGTTGCTTTTGGTCATGTTATTTTGTCATGACACAAAGTTACTAAGACAGTGTCTTAAGTAGCTAAGCCACATAAAAGATGGGCTGACTAAATTTTGTTCTTGCAAAATGAGTTATTTCAAAATGTACTATTCCAAATTAATCTCTTTCATCAATGGGAAATGTAGATTATAAGAAGACTGCTCACCATGTTGAGTAGCCACTTGATGAGCTCTAGAAGCTCTTTGGTTTTGGCCTCAGTATCTTTTGCTGTAGACAGGCTATCATCATTGGTTCCTGGCATATCACGAGGTTTCATCACTTGATAGGGCAGATGGTCATTTCAGTTGCCCATTCGACTTATTATTATGTTCAGAAAGTCTTCAAGCTATGCACCCATAATCGTTCAATTACATTAAGAGAAATGAAATGCAGAAAAATTGGTTACATTTGATTTGTTATCTAAGAGGCTGAAATAAAATATCCATTTGTAATTCTGGTGTGGATACAGTATATTTTACAAATAAAATTAAGGTAGAACTTTAAACTTTAAAATATTCAACTATGGTCTGCCATACTTAAATAATATGCTACATAGATAACTACATTTAAAATGAGCCTCATGCTCATTATGTTTTGTTCTTCATAAGAATCCTACAATCTGACCTTCCTCTGAGATCTTTTATATTGGATTGTTTTCTTTGCTATGATAATCCACAGATTTGGGGGGCCAAGTTCATGCCCAAAGTAACTGATCTAGGAAAGATAGATGCTACCACTGTCAACGACAAATTTATAAAGCAAGTAAAATATATTGCTTGAAATCATACTCACTATAGGGTGATTTTAAGGATATCAATGCAACTATTTTTAAGACAATCCTTCAGTCTCCATGGTTCCATGCCTTTTCCTTCTTGGTAAGTGATACTTTAGTGAGTACTGGAGAAAATAATATGGCATTTCTTTGTACTTAATAACAACGTTGATGGAAATTTTAATGGAACCTTGAAACTCCAGTGGCTAGTCATTGCCAAGTTCATACATGGAACTCATTTCTAAATATAAAATGCTTGCTATGTGTCTTAGTTACTTTAGTGAGTAGTAATATGTACCATTGGATAGAGAGAAATCCAATGGACATTGCTTCTAAAATGTAAAAGATATGGAAGGAAGGAATAATTCAAGTAGTAATGCCAAATAGGCTGCTGGAAGTTTGGGGATATGAGTAAGAACAAAGACTTGGATTGCCTGAAGCCTACACGCCATTCTAACAGTATGCTGGTGTTATAAATTCTTTGAATGTTCTCTAACACCTTGTTTCCTCATACAAGCTAACTTTTATGAGGGTTGATTGAAGTAATGACAATAAAGGCTATTGTGGAATGTCTAGACATGAAATGGGCCTCTACATTTTTTTCTATCACTTCTTCCTTAACTTTCTTATTATTTTCACATGACATCCAAATCAATTTATAAGGATAGGTTTATATTAGAAAATCTAAAATAAAAGGTCATACCAATTTTGAATTAGAATCTCTGTGCCATGTAGAATTTCTCATCTCAACTGAGGATATCATTTTCTTCTGAGAAACATTACATAGAATTTACCCAATCCTTTGTTCAGGTGCTTTCAGTTAAGACAGATTGAAAAAAAAAAGTATAAACCAATGGAAAAATAAATGTGTAAGTAAGAAGTAGATGTAAGACCAGGAAACAATTGGGATTCAAGAAGAATTATCATAGTAGTCAGTAATGAAACATGGGCCAATGGCCTATAATATATAATGAAGACAATTGTATTTGTGTATATTTGGTTTACACATGAATGTAATATCTGTATAGTGATGTCCTAGTTTGTTCAAATTCCCTACAGAAAAATAAGTCAATTCCCACTGATGAAACATTGGAGAAATAAGCTGTGTTTATAGAGATCTGCCACAATATAAGTTTCAATTTTTTATAAATTTTTAATTGTATATTATAATTTGTATTTCACTGCCCACTCTTTACTCCTTGTCTATGCTCTTGTGATGACCACACCTATCATGGTACTTAAAGAGGCTACAGAATGGCAAAGCCAATGAACTGCTACAGTTCTTTAGACAAAAAGCTAAGAACTCACTGGTAACCTTCAGACTTCCTCTATTGCTTTTGGAGTGTTGGTGGGAAGAAGGCAGCAGCTGTCAGGCAACTTGGACATGTCCTCCTTATCCTTGTGCAACTCTACCATCTGGAAATATTAAAAAGAAATGGAGTTAGTTAGAACTTGGAAATAAATATATGGCCAGAACAGTAATTTATTTAATGTACATAAAAATTTACAAACACTGCATAAAATGTAATTTTAAGAGAATAAAACATTGAACAATTTTGCTTTTATGTAAGTAATCTCATTTGATTTTTTTATATAACTTTCTGATTTGTCCTCCTCTTCCTATTTACTATTCTCTTGTTCTGTTACTGATTCTAATTTTTTATGTAGTGATAGAAAGCCCTAGAAATAGCCAAGGTGAAAATATAATGTGTTTTAATTTTTTTCTCAAAAGTTGAGTCTAATGCTATTATTAAACTTTTTCTTCCTACTGATCCACATATATATATATATATATATATATTAGATTTAAACATTTTCTTTCTGTTCCAAGTAAATATATGTATATGAACCATTCATGCTTATCCTCTTTTTTCCCTTTTGTATTTGACTTATTGTAAGAAACTTTCATTTTGTCTTCCTTTATTTTTTATTGGATATTTTCTTTATTTACATTTCAAATGTTTTCCCCTTTCCAGGTCTCCCACTTGGAAACTCCCTACTCCATCTCCCCTCCCTCTCCCTCTGTGAGGGTGCTCCCCAACCCACCCAACCACTCCCATCTTCCCACCTTGACATTCCTCTACACTGGGGCATCGAACACCCTGTTTACATATCCAGTCTGTTAGTCTATGTCTTTTTATTGAGGAATTGAGTCCATTGATGTTAAGAGATATTAAGGAATAGGAATTGTTGCTTCCTGTTATTTTTGATGTTATTTTTAGTGCTATCTTCTTTTGATTCTTGATTCATTCTAGAGTCATTCACACACGAATCTTGATTAGAAATGTGTCAAATTTGACAAACATAAGCATAAAAACCTGGCCATTTTCAGAAAATAATAAAACATGAAAAAAATTAAAAACATATGTATAATTGTTACACATTATTTTATATGTAATCATTTAAATATTATTTTTACTTAACATCATTAGAATAAATATTATTTTAAAACTAGTTATCACCTACTGTATAAAATGTTAATGGATTACCAGGAATGTTAAGAATTTGAGAGACTGTTAGTCCAGAATGGGGAATGAGACACTCATGAATATAAAGTCAATATGAATAGGTACTTGTGGCAAATGCAGGGACATATTCTGTTGGTGCCCATTGTTATACTGAAGCCTATTGGGAGGAGGAAGCCTATTTTCAGTTGCCAACCAGCCCTCCTACTGAATGAAATCTAGCATTGGGTAGCTTTAAACAAGGACTCTTACCATTGATGATTTCTGAAAAGAATTAGTGCCCTTCCATGACACAGTTTTTGTTCAATATACTTCTGCTTCCTATACAAACTAACTACAATAAAATTTTCCTTTACTGAATGACTATAGTTTGGCAATTGAAATATGCCACTGGAGACCAGTTCCTTGTAAGTAATATCAGGAAATCATGTTTAAATTCTTATAGCTCTATATCCCAAATATAAATATAAATAAAACTTTAAAATACATGTATTTAGAGAAAAAGGAGAAAGCATAATAATGTGGGTGAATGATGTTCCCTAAAGTTTCCCCATTCTTTCTGGGTTTTATTTGTTGTTATTGTTTGTTTGGTTTTGTTGTTCTTTTGTCATTTTTGGTAGTAGCATCTTTACCTATAGAATTATTTGGAATTTGGTTAACAAAATTTTCATACTTAAATTGTAAGGTACTCACAAATTTAAAGAATGTTTTTGAAGAGAAGTCACTGATGAGCTGAGACAGAATGAGGGTAGTGGAAGATACGCTGTACGTAAAAAGCAACATGAGTCTATATCTATTAGAACTGCACAGACAGATTTATTAAGTGTTAATAATAGTACTGACACCATGTGTATTGTCACAACCTCAACACTGATTTGGGACAGATAACATGCAGGTATTAAGAGGACTTGTTTTTTATTGGATATTTTATTTATTTACATTTCAAATGTTATCCCCTTTCCTAGACTTTCCTCCCCTATGCCATCATCCTCCCCCTGCTTCTATGAGGGTGCTCCCCCACCCACCCACTCTCATGTCCCCACCCTGGCATTTTCTTACACTGGGGCATAGAGCTTTCACAAGACAAAGGGCCTCTCCTCTCATTGATGCCAGACAAAGTCATCCTCTGCAACAGATGTGACTGGGACCATGGGTCACTCCATGTGTACTCTTCAGTTGGTGGTTTACTCCCTGAGAGCTCTAGGGGGTATGATTGTTGATATTGTTGTTCTTCCTATGGGGTTACAAACCCCTTTAGCTCCTTCAGTCCTTTATCTAACTCCTCCATAACCCAGCCTTCCCATTAAGTCTCTTACACACTGAAATCTTTAAACTGAGAGTCCTGGCACTGAAGTTTCTGGAAAGCTAATATCATCAATATTATTTTTTCCAATATTGAATCACAGGAAAAGGGGTTCATTCTATTTATTTCACTGGGTACAATAAAATGATTCTCTGTTGACTATGTACAATGTCAATGGAGACTGGCTGTGTGCAAAATAGATGTGGCAATCAGAGATGTTTCCCAGCTTCTTCTACTAGGTTTTTATGTGACAATTATGTTTTTACAGATAATCTTTCTGTAGAATTTTAGCCAAATGCCATGGTACATGTGTATCTTTGTTAGTTAACGTCTTGTTCTTTATTGTTTCAAAGTGATATTCTTTTAATAACTCAATAGAAATTATTTTTAAAATCATCACATGCTCTGTAAGTCCTTAAGCTTCCATAAAACCACCCCATTCTTCATGTTCCACTTTTCGGTTGCTAATATTTAACAAATCTATGATGGGTATCTAGAAATTTTGTTTGCAACAATTGTAAATGTGGTGTAATATAATTATTGACAGGAACATTCCATTTGAAAAGAACCCATAGGTAAGCAAGGTACTTACAAATATCTTGCGTATCTCTCTATTGAGTTTACTGATGTCATAAGACAGCATGATGGCATGATCAACCAGGTTCTTCAGGTACTTTTCACCTTGTCCAGCTCCATAGACATTCACAGGCAGCCAGAAAATGTTCTCACACAGAAGCAAATTGATACTAGAATCCACAGCAGTGCCCCTGCTCTATAGGAACAGCAAGCTAAGATCTACTTGCTGAGGTTATTAATGGTATTTTTACCTAGTTATCAAGTGTACTTGTATCTCTTCACTCTGCCTGCCACTCTAATGTCTGGTACTGTGCAGCTGTGGGAATAAATAAAGATCTTCCTCTGTGAGAATATAAATAAATATGTTATACATTTATACACTTTGAAAAACCAGAGATTTCCCCTATTTTCAGACTGATTTCAAAAACTTTCAAACATATTCTAATTTAAGTTATAGTGAGTAGAATATTTTAGAGTCATCCTTTGTAGATAATTTGTCTTAGAAATTTATGATGATTTTTATTGGTTTTCTTGCAAATACTGTGTTGTATATAGTACGTAATATTTACATCATGGTAAGGGCAAGGTACCTGTGTGTGCATCATTTTCATGAGCAGTAAGAATAAATGCTTTCCTGTCTATTGTCTAGTATTGAGTTTGAAGATAATCCTATCATGGAAAGCATCCTGTATTCTGTCTCTGCAAAAGCACTGTAATAATTCCATGCACTGACATTTGCTGTAACTTTTTATGGGTCTTGTGAGAACATCATGCGTAGGCTGATCCTACATCATATCATCAAACTACATTAATAAATGAAAACACTTAAAAGGTTAAGTGATTTTCATTTTCATCACTTGATCAAAGAATCCCTAGTAATATTGACTGTATCTGTTTCTCTTGCTTTGTAAATCACCCTCATTTACATTAGTATTCTTATATTTTTGGTTGTGAGCCTAGCCTTTAACGGCTGAGCCATCTCTCCAGCCCTACATTAGCATTCTTATAATGATCAACATAGTTTTAACACCACATCTTTTTTAATGATGGGCAAACACAGAAGCCTAACATACCAATAATTTACATTCTCAACAAAATGATCCAGAATATATGTTTCAAAATGAAATGTCTATTTATCTTGAGTTGCACTCCTCTGAAAACACACTTGTTCCACAGAACCTTACATAAATCAAATTGGAAATGTGCAATAGAAATGTAGAAAACTAGTACATGCTATTCAAGAAAAACATCTAGACTCAAATATTCAAAATAATTGAAAGAAATGTAACAGACAATAAAACCTTCAACATTACATATGCAAAAAGTAATTAAGTTTAGATAATTCTTATTGTAGAAAGTAAATTTATAAAAGTTCATATGTTACCAACATTGTGTCTATATATATATAATATTTATCATTTGAAGATTAGTACAAGACAATGAGTGATTCTGGCTTTTCACCTCATAAAAAACAATATATGTGTCAGTCATGGTATGGTGGAGGACACTTCTAATCTCAGTATTCAAGAGACAAAGGCTGGTAGATCTCAGTGACTTTGAAGTCAAACTGTTTTACATAGTGAGTTCCAGACCAGTCAGTTATGTAGTAAGAACCTGCCTCATACATGCATGCTTGTTACTGATTCCTTTTACTTGGAAACATTATGAGGCTGGTGAAATGGCTCAATGGTTAAAAGCACTGACTGTTCTTCTGGGGTCATGAAATCAAATCCCAGCAAACACATGATGGCTCACAACGAACTGTAATGAGAAACAAATAATAATAATAATAATAATAGTAATAAAAACCTATGGGCCTGAGAAAGCAGGGGCTGGAACAAGAGGAAAAAGGGAAGGGGAAAAAAAGAAAAAGGAAAAAAGGAAACTATCAAAATGAAAGCAAAAAATAGTATAATATCTACTTTAAAGACTGCTTTATTGAGTTACATTGTCAACAATCTACAAATCTATATCTGCTAGTGTTGTCTATTATATTCCTATAATTGGCACTGTGATTAAGTCCATTCTAGTTAAGCATCTCATAGAGACATAAAAATCAGGAAATGTTACCTTTTCCTGGAAAAGTTGTTGGAAATTTAACCCATAGATTCTTATGTTATCCCAGATAAATGAATACATGTAAGGATTTTAACTTTAGAAGATGCATCATCCCATATTCTTGAACTCTCTTGGATATGTTAGTTTTGTGTAAACACAACTCTTGTCCCTACCATTAGATGCTACCAATATTTCTCTTTTAACATTAGGTCTATTAAAGAATTGCAAAACACCACTAGACATTTCCACCTGTCTACATGGAAAGAAGATTGGCCTTTAAGAACCCTAATCCAAGAATTTGTGCTGTATTTGGTTTTTAAAGAAAAGATTAGAAAGTACTTCTTAGCTCTATTTGGATTTATTTGTATCATTTAAGGCACTAACAAATGTTTATACACTTGTACTGCACATAGATGACATGGAAGTGTAAAATATCCAAACAAGTGTTATAAAAGAATGCAATGTTTAAGCCCACTTAGAGTAACTTAGGGAAAGAATTACTTACAGAAGTGTGGTTGGGTGGAAGGCAGCAACATCCCTGTAAAGTTTCCGCACAGCTTGTCTAATGACCCACGAAGGCTGATTCACTGCAGTCCTACCTTTCATATACTTCAGTAGACGATCCCTAAGGCCACATCCCTCTTGAATACAGGAGTGAGTAAACTCTGCAATCTAAATGAAGGTTCTATGATTCTTCCTCCTTAAGGATTGATAATAGTTCATTACCATGATGACTAAAGCAGCCACATAAGCATTATTTAGCTAATTTCAGGGCCATGTCTAAGGGACTAAGTAACCTCCTTTTTTGATTCTAATGTATTTGCATCACTTCTTCTGAGATGTTCACTGGATCTTAGATGGAAGAACAAATGTTTTCAGGTGGGGGGGGGTATTTTTGTTTTTATCTAAACATTGGAACACAGGCTACAATAAGCATCATCTATATTGAGAAATTGATCTGTTCTGAGTTTTAGTTAGTATCTGTGACATTATTTAAAGTTTTTACTTGCATACATTAGGCATGAAACAAGAGTAATATCAAGTGCAAATACAGATCTTTAAGGGGGTCTTATAGGTGAGTAACTGACATTAATTTAATAAAACATCAAGGTCCTCCTGATGGATCTAGAACATCCCTAGACCTATATTATCAGCCACATTATAGAAATAAACATAGGTTTTCTTTATGAAACTAAACCTAAATCTAATACCACATGTTTAGCTGTACCTATAACAGTTAAAAAAAAACTGTTGGATGAGTATATCTATCTATGACATATTTGGTATTTTGCGTCACATGCACTTTGTAAGTGCCTTAGTAACATGTGGAACTATAAAAGTCAGACAACACTATAGGATCTTTCCCCTTAGTACTAGTGAGATTTATTTTAATGTAAACATAACAAGGGCAGTGCAATTACATAGTTTCTTAGGTTAAATACTGTATATATCAAATACATTATTGATAACCTGTATTACATTTGTGGTCACTTAGGCCTCACTCTTTAACAGCTCAGAGGAAGCCTCTAAGACATTATAACATCTAAGTGAAGAATCATTCAGTGATTGGAGGAAGACATTCAAGTTATGATCTGTTGCAGATGTGAAGAAATAATGTGGCGCTTTGGTGAATGTCCAACCAAAGGAAACCAGACCTCGCTAACCCCTAACTCTTGGAACACTGAGTAGCATTTGATAGACTTAGAAGCAGAGTCAAGATGATAAAAATGAGGTAACATTTCCTATATTGGGAAATATCCTGCCACAGATACCAGATACCACATATTAATAAAAAACATGTGTTAGGAACGCTTTACTGCTGAAGTCACAGTATACACCAAAATTAGAGTCTTGTCTTTGAGTTTGAAATGTAAGTTAAACTTATTTATTTAGAAGAAATGAGATAATACAGGATATACATTTTCACCCAGTCTTGGAAACTTTCATTAGACAAGGTTATCAAAGAAAATGCATTGCCTACAGAAAAATTTGAAGGCCATGAGAATCAGGAAGTGTTCTGAAAAGGTAGCTGGTATGGCATGTAAGAAAGGACCTGTTCCCTACAGAGCACTGACTAAGTTAAACATGTAAATTCTCAAACTATGCATCCATTTGCTCACTAAAAAGGACTCCAAATAAGAAGGCCAAATGCCTCACTGATAATGGCACTGTATTATAGAAGCCAAAATAGAGAAGTGAATCCCAGTTACCATTCTCAACATTTTTATTTAGAGAAAACAACTGAAATAAACAACAATGATTTTTATTATTTCAGTAAAAACTTACTATATGCCCAGGAGGGGTATAGCTGGATCCTCTGGTACTACTATGTCCAATTTCCTGAGCAACTGCTAAACTGATTTCCAGAATGGTTGTACCAGCTGGCAATCCCACCAGCAATGAAGGAGTGTTCCTCTTTCTCCACAACCTCGCCAACATCTGATGTCACCTGAGTTTTTGAGCTTAGCCATTCTTACTGATGTAAGGTGGAATCTCAGGATTGTTTTGGTTTGCATTTCCCCAATGACTAAGGATGTTGAACATTTCTTTAGGTGCTTCTCAACCATTCGATATTCCTCAGTTGAGAATTCTTCGTTTAGCTCTGTACCCCATTTTTTAAATTGGGTTCTTTGATTCTCTGGAGTCTAACTTCTTTGTATATATTGGATATTAGCTATCTATCAGATATAGGATTGATAAAGATCCCAATCTGTTGGTTGCCATTTTGCATATGATAGTGTCCTTTGCCTTACAGAGGCTTTGTCAATTTTTGATCTTAGAGCATAAGCTATTGGTGTTCTGTTCAGGAAGTATTCACCTGTGCCCATGTACTTGAGGCTCTTCCCAACATTCTTTTCTATTAGTTTCAGTGTATCTGGTTTTATGTGGAGGTCCTTGATCCACTTGGACTTGAGCTTTGTACAAGGAGATACGAATGGATCAATTTGCATTCTTCTACATGATAACTACCAGTTGAGCCATCACCATCTGTTGAAAATGCTATCTTTTTTCCACTGGATGGTTTTAGCTTCTTTGTCAAAGAGCAAGTGACTATAGGTGTGTAGGTTCATTTCTGGGTCTTCAATTCTATTCCATTGATCCACCTGCCTCTCACTGTACCAATACCATGCAATTTTTATCACAATTGCTCTGTAGTACAGCTTAGGGTCAGGGATGGTGATTCAACCAGAGACAGGTTCTTTTATTGTTGAGTATATTTTTTTCTATCCTAGGTTTTTGTTATTCCAGATGAATTTGAAAATTGCTCTTTCTAAGTCTGTGAAGAATTGAGTTGGAATTTTGATGGGGACTGCATTGAAACTGTAGATTGCTTTTGGCAAGATGGCCATTTTTACTATATTAATCCTGCCAATCAATAAGCATGGGAGATCTTTCCATCTTCTGAGATCTTCTTCGATTTCCTTCTTCAGAGACCCAGCTATACCACTTCTAGGAATATACCTAGAAGATGCTTCAACATGTAATAAGGATACATGCTCAACTATGTTCATAGAAGCCTTATTTATAATAGCCAGAAACTGGAAACAACCCAGATGTCCCTCAACATAGGAATGGATACAGAAAATGTGGTACATATACACAATGGAGCTACTCAGCTATTAAAAACAATGAATTTATGAAATTCTTAAGGAAATGGATGGATCTGGAGAATATCATCCTGAGTGAGGTAACCCAATCACAAAAGAACATAAAATGATATGCACTCTCTGATAAGTGGATTAATAGCCGAGAAAATCAGAATACCCAAAATACAATCCACAAACCACAAGAAACTCAAGAATAAGGAAGACTAAAGTGTCAATACTTCTTTCCTTCTTAGAAGGGGGAACAAAATATCCATGGAAGGAGTTGGAGAGACTAACTATGGAACAGAGACTGAAGGAAGGGTAATCCAGAGACTGTTCCACCTGGGAACCCTTCCAATGTTCAATCATCACATCCAGACACTATTGTGGATGCCAGCAACTGCTGGCTGACAGGAGCCTGATATAGCAATCTCCTGATAGGCTCTGACAGTGCCAGGCTTATACAGAAGTAGAAGCTCACAGCCATTCATTGGGTGGAGCACAGGGTCCCCAATGAAGGAGCTTGAGAAAGGATCCCAAGGAGCTGAAGGGTTTGCAGCCCCTTAGCATGAACAACAATATGAACTAACTAGTACCCTCAGAGCTCCGAGAGAATAAAGCACCAACCAAAGAGTATACATGATGGGACTAATGGCTCCAGCAGCATATGTATAGCAGAGGATGGCCTAGTTGGTCATCAATGGGAGGAGAGGCCCTTGGTTCTATGAGGGTTCTATGCCCTAGTGTAAGGGAATGCTAGAGCCAGGAAGCAGGAGAGGGTGGGTTGGTGAGCAGGGGGAAGGGGAAGGAGATATCATATTACAATATGATATGTAAATAAAGAATATATATACATATATATGTGTGTGTATATATATGTATGTATATATATATAAATATATTTATACATATATATGTATAAATATATTTATACATATATATGTATACATACATATATATACACACACATATATATATAGAGAGAGAGCTTAGTAACATTTTAACAACCTTTATACACAGAGTGCCAAGATCAACTTACACCTGTTGACTGTGGTTATGATGAGCACTAAATAATATCTACTGTTCTTTGTAAGCACTGTCTGTTGAGTCAACCTATCATCTACTCTTTCACAGATGCAGACAATCAAAACCTCCTCTAAAATGAATAAATGTGAAGACAATAATTAAAACAACACCACACATCTGGGGACCATGGTACACCCCAAATTTCAGAATGATTGAAGAAATACAGTTTGCTAGAGTGCTTACCTTTTGACTAAGTTAAGTTTTATTGTTGATGCTAAGCCACGAACCAATGTGATTACAGCATAGTGAGTTGATGTTACATAGGATAATATAATTTTTCCCATAGTATGATGGATCCAAGGATTTTAAATCTATTTCTAGCTGCTTAAGAGCTTCCATGCTGATTTCCAAAGTTGCAGCCACAGCTTGCATTCCTACTCTCTGCACATAAGAGTAATGACTCCTCTGAACTGTAGACAAACCCATTGCATTAGCTGTGTCTCACATGGAATAAAAGAGACAAAAGAGTCACAGTATTCAAGTCACCTTTTCCTGATTACTAAGCCTCAAAAAAACCTTTCCTCGCCAAAGATTTTTGTTACATGTTCAATTATCATAATAAAGATTAATTTATACAAATAAAATCATTAGTGCTTATCACCTTGATAAGCATGCACACATCTGCTGAATGGCCTCAGTGTAGAAGGTTTATGCTATTTGTTCTGGCCAAGGATGATAGGTATTGGACACTTATTCATTTACACATAGAATATTGCCATACTACATGGGTCTTTGGGGACTGCCTCCAGACTGATGTTATGGCCTTACCTTATAATTAACAGTTATCTTCTCAAAGGGCCCCAAACCAAAGGATCATATTCCAATGAACAAGAAGTTCCCCTTTATTCTGTCTTCAGGTGATATCCTACCTACTCTGACATACACCATATTTCCCAGTAGCTCAATGACTTCAAACTTCATGAAAAGTAATGTTAAGTGTACACTGTATGATATGTTTGGTAGGCAAAAGTGTTCCTTATCACTGAAGCTAATCCATTTTGCATTAATATCTCTATCTCTCTACCAGTACTGTCTTGTTCATTGACTCTGATGAATTTCAAGATTCCCATGAAGCAATGTTCAATTAGCTATAATATTTTAGTGAACTGTCCTCTACACCTTATAGTATTTAAGAAACATTTATGTTTCTTATCTGAATTTTTTCAAATTTTCACTAGTAATGTTCTTTTGAAGCCATATCAAACTTCAAAAATATCTTTCCTCTGTGACTCTCATTTTGATTTTTTTCCTTATTAATCCCTTCTCAAATACTTTAGCAAGTTACAAGCGCAATTTACTTTACAGTCATTTTTACTTATGTGACCAAAGCCTCTCTATTGCAGTATCATTGAATTCAGTATTTGATGATTTAGGAGCATTAAGAGGTTTCACGTTATCTTACCACTTACATTTCTTTTATAATAATTAGATTAAAATTTCTCAGCAGATGTAATAATGTCCAGAGAACAAGAGCCTTCTTAATGCTGTGCCTTAATAGGGAATCTTTATTTCACCCCTCCCCTCAATGCTCAGGGATCCTCATAGGAAAAGGAACTGAAAATATCTCAAAGCCAGGGGTAGTGGATGGGTTTGAAAGAAAAAGTGGTTTCCAAACACAACAAGACATGTGTACTCAGAAGCTGGAAGAACATGCAAATGGCCTTCACAAGCTCAAGCCAAAATTATCCTAGTATGTAAATATTTTAAGAAACACACCAAAGAAGAAACTTGCTTCACACATCTTGTAAAATTTTCATCACCTCCGTATAGGTCCAAAGCCTGAAGATCAAGGCTTTAAAACATGAGTTTTGAGTGAAACTCCACATGCAAACTTTTATCATAAGGAATCGTTAACTCTTAGAAAACTGGACAAAGGTTTAAAGAAAACAGATGGACCTCTTGTCTAGTTTAAACTCACCGAAGAGATAAGTGATGTAGAACTCATCATTGCTGAGCAACAGAAGCCCCTTCCCTGTGGCACCATACCTACTCAGTAGTATCATTTATAGGATTTGTTTAAGCTGGATCATTTTTAGTAATTTCTGTCACAAAGTGAATGACATACACAAAAAATTAACTTCAGGTACAGTTGGACAGATACTTATATATCTTTATCCTCTCTTCTTTTTTCCAAACAATTATTTTCACGTAGTTTTATTCTGCAACATCTCAGCTACTTTCCTCTATTCAATATCTAGCTCATGAGGCCAGCTGATGCCTCTATGGCCCTTACATCCTTTGATTCATTCCTCATTGGTGAATCTTTGCTGAATTTCTCTCTGTGTCCACACTATACTTCAGTAGGTCTTTGGGCATCTTCTTTTTAATTTTACTTGCAGTTACCCATTCTCACAACCCTTCACACCAGATAAACACTATTTTCAAGTTCTAGGGGCCTACCTTTTTATCAGTATGATGTGCCTGCTTTTCCTTGATATAGTAGGTTAAGATAAAACTCAAAATTGATATACCATCCATTGTAGTGCTAAACTTACTATCACCTTGGAGTAGAACCCATTTTAGCACCTAGTTAAAAATAACTATTGACTGCCTTATGCCTTTTAATAAAACTCAATTTCTCTCTCTGGATATTGGATATATGTATGTTACAGAATAAGTATAAATTAATTTGGTAGGTATGCTGTCTTCCTTTTTTGACCAATCAGTATCTTATTAAAGCTTCAAAACTCCATCACAAACCATCATATTCTTGAAACCTTGGCAAAACTGTGGGTTCACTTGTCTTTTTCAGGGGTTTTATTTGTGGCTTCTTTTATACTTTACCCTCTTATTAGTACAATAATTTACATCTTTATATATCCCTAGCAAGTTCACCTAAACTATTGAAAGAAAGATTTTTTTAACCTTCTCTGTTGCTATATTTAGTGCTCAGGGTGTTTAATTTTCCACTGTATCAGATCAGTGATTTTCTAGGTGTCATTTATTTCTGTCTTGGTTCCTCTGCTCTTATTCCACTGTCATCTTAAATTGAAATCTATAAATTTTATACTAATCCTCATTAAAGCAGGAATGGCTGTTATTTTCTCTCTGAAATGTATTTTCTAGCTACTCTTGGCAGAATTAGGTATAACAACAATAACTATAAGAAATTTCATCTTAAAATTTAGATTACAGTCATGTCCCTAGTAAACATACGACTTTTACTACCACACTTGAGTGACTTACCAAAAGTCTGAAATTGAATCTTGTTGTGAACTTACATAATACTGTGAAATTTATATTCACATGGGAATAAAGATAAAATTAAGATATATTTTATTTCCAAATACCTCCCTACTGATAAATCACCATCTTTTAGTTTAGAAGTATGCATAAACAAAAGAGAATTAAGTAACATGAAAGGTAGCATATAGTTAGATGTTTTTGGAAAGTAGTGACTTAGATATGAACTATATACATGGATCTTATCACAATGTTCCACAGACTCAAGAGCCAAGATGGGTTAAGAATTTAGTATGAATGATGATGTCCTGCTCAATATTAATTATTCTAGATAGAAACACTGGAAGGTTTTCAATACCAGCAACTCTGACTATAACGCAAGCAATTGGTTGGTCTGAAAAATTGTCTAAAAGTATCAGGAATTTTTATTGAGGAGTAGAAATTTCTTACGAATTCTGACATGGTCAGAATTCTGAGTGGTCAAGCTTTGTTTTTCTCTAGGGTTCAAGCAATCTAATGGATGAAGAAAATATATTCCTAAAACAAATTAAACTTTTAGGAAAGTAAGAGATTAATTGTATGCTAATAAAGAAGTAAAAATGTTTGTTAGGTATTCAGGTTTGGTCTTTTGTTATCTATGGTAATGCTAAGTGCAGGTCCTCAGGATCTGGTTGAACCAGAGATGAGAGTCTAAACATACTCCTTGGCCTCAAGTTATTTCTAATTGGTAAATAAAGATGCCAATAGCCAATATCTGGGCAGAAGAGACATAGGTGGGGTTGAGGTTTCTCTGGGATTAGGGCTGGAGGAAAACTACAAGAAGAAGGTGCAGAAGAAGAAAGAAGATGATGCTGTGGTTTAGGTGTAACACAAATAAACACAACCCTGAGAGCTGAACAATGGGAGTTAAGTACAGCCCAGATAAGTAGTCAGTAATAATTCCAGGCTATCAGTAGAAAAATAGATTGTAACACCATAGAGGGTAGATGGCTGCCCAGCTCTTATACTCTTTATGCTTATTGTAAATATAATTTTTGTTGTATAATTTTTATCTAGGAACTAGGTGATCTAAGGCAGGATATAAACCTCAGGACAGGATTAAATAATTTCCACAAGTTAGAAGATTCTAAAAAGCAAGGTACTTTGAGATTTTTGTTACTTTAAGGTTGTAACACCCTGCTGTTGACTGTAATGTGTCTTGTACAACTTTTCTTTCTTTTGGTCTTTCCTTCTCTTCACAACTCTATTTTATTCTGTCCACCAGTCTTTTCCTTTTATGTTCATCAAGACGCTGACTGGACTATCATCGTCTATACATGTTTGCCTATCCCTGACATTTGTTGGACATATAGCATGGTGTTACTCTCTTGGCTTGAGGGCTTGCTCTCATAACCACACCTCTCTGCCCACCTCATGTTATTTGCCACTCCTTGCTCCTAGTTCCAGTTACATCGGAAGTCCCACCTCTACAGAGACCAAATAAGCCACTGATTGGGCCGGCATGCTGACAAACTTCTGGGAGGGGTTTTGCCTCACCTATTCTACCTGTTGGCTTGTAACAAAGAGGGATTAAATTCAAGATGGCTGAAGTGATCACAACTCCTGTCTAATTTTTATAGAGCCTCCCATGTGGGTAAGGTATAATTATGGCTAGCCTACCTCCTCTCAATTCCATATTCCAGAATAACCCTTCTCTAACGTTGCTGCTGGATGGCAACAGCATGGCAATGTACTTCTCTTTACAAAGAGGTGACATTGAGGTGAGCCATTATCCTTGGTTGCTTAAAGGCAGCTAGCAAGATGAATTCCCCTTAAACAATCACAGTTCTACAGACTGAGTAATTGGGATATTAGTTGGTTTAGTTTTGTACTGGGGTCATATTAGTAATGACAGACATCTAAGAAATGTCTGTGTGAGTAGCTCTCAAAAAATTCTTTCTAGATAAATTCACTTATGAGTTTTAAGAGAAGAACAACACCCTATTCCTAGGTACCCATGTGATTTTCCTAACTGTTCTGGACCTACATGAAGAGAATAAAATTTGGAGGGACTCCAGCAAGAGGTTAACAGTGACCTTTTGCTGTTTGCCATTCTATTGTTGACAGAACCCTGATTTTGAGATTTTTTGGATCTGTTTGTCAAAAGCATACTTTGAAATACTTTTCGTGGTAGCATGCATTTGAGGATGAGATGACCAATAGCAGTCTTGTGATAGAGCTCTGAAGTGGCTAAAAGAATCTACTTAGGGAATCTCTCTGGGTGAGTATGCCCTTTACTAAGTATCTGGGGAAACATTAATGTGCCCCATAAGGGAAGGAAATAAAATGAAGACTTTATAGGTTTCCAGTCCTGGGATTGAGTTATATGTAATTGAGCTGTTGGCCAAAGGGATTCCATTACTTTTGCCAAAACTATAGTTTGCTCTCCACAGACAACAAGGCCACATTGATGAAGATAATGTCCACACAACTCAATGAATGTGAAGAAGTTGAATTGGTGCCTATATAGACTCGTCTTCTCTATGTTCTAGAATCTCTGGTATAGGAATGTACTCTACATGCTACCAAAAGAGAAAGAGAAACACTAAACCAGCAAAATCTCTTTGATCTATAATGATGTCCTCCCTGCAAGGAAAATGATAGAACAAAGCTTATAAAAGTATCTGGTTTGAGTGAAGACCCACTCTGTGAAATGTGTCCCATACCTGACACTGCTTATGTGACTAGAAATCTGAGACTAGATAGCCAAGAGCTATAGAGCAAAACCAAAACCACTATTTTAAATAATAAAACAACAACAACAAAACCATAAGAATAAAGTGATAGACCATTATTCTCATAGATAAGTGTCTTCCACAGCCATCTTCAGGGAATCTTCCTCCTGCAGCAGATGGGAGCAAATGTTGAAACCTACAGTCCAACATTAAGGAGAGAATGAGAAACTCTGGGATGAAGAGACATAAATGGGATATATCACGCATTCCCCTTCCCCTCAGAGTTTAGGGAACTCTGTGAAAGAGAAGGCAGAATATAAGAGGCAGAGGAAACGGAGGACACCAAGAAAACCTGCCCTTATAAACCAACATGGCTAATGCTTATATTAACTCACAGAGACTGAGACAGCATGCACAAGGCCTACATGGATCTATACTAAGTCCTGTGTGTATACATTATGCCGTACAGTTTATGCTGTTTATGGGATTCTCCAGTGTGTAGCCTCTGCTTTTGTGACTGCTGTTAGACTTTTACCTACCATTTGTTTCTTTCACCCAACTATAGTGTGTTAATTTTTGTTATATCTTATTTAATTAATTATATTATATTTATCATGATACCTTAGAACCCTGTTTGTTTTCTAATCAGAGATGGGAAGAGAGTAAATCCAGAAGGTAGGGAAGAGAGGTTAGAACTGGAAACTGTAGAGAGACGTGGATAATATGTAATCGGGATATATTAAATGAGAAAAAAAATCTATTTTCAATAAAAGGAAAAAATTTAAAAGAAAGTCTCTGCAATCAGTCTTTGATTTAAGTTGGCAATGGTTAACTTCTCCCTTTCCTTACTTCTTTATTCCAACTTGGCAAAATCAAAGGATCAGATAGAGAGAAGTAGGAAGGGGACAACCTTTATAGGAATGGATGAACACAGCCTTCCCTGCAGTGTGTCTTAAGCCACAGGAAAATGCTGCAATATATTAAGTAATTAGAATACGAGGGGTTGTAACTAGAGCATATGAGATGTCATAGACAGAGTCTGAAGAGATTACATATATATATACAATGTTGATAAGAAGACAAGAATTCAGAAAGCAGCAGCTGAACATGAGATGAGAAATAGAGAAATAGAGAGTTCTTTTATGTTTATACCACCTGATTCATACATATTCCACCACTTAAATTCAAAACTTTCTTAACAATTCATCATATTGCAGTAGCATGTAACTTTTATTTTTCTGGCATTTTACTGTGAAAGTTCACTTAGAGGCCTGGCTTGTTCTCTTAAATATCCCAATATTTCCAAATCTATAATAGAATTATTGTACTTTTAATAATAATCTCTTTCATTGATTCTATTAACTTTATCCACATTAACTTAGTATATTTCTAAAGTGAGCTCTGGATTGTATCCTTTGCCAGTTGAACACATAGGGTTTCAATAGGAAGATTTTGATGCATTTCATAAATTTATTACTAAACAAATAAAAGATACCAATCAATTTTCTTTCCATGCTTGACATATCTGTTGTCTCTTTTTATTAAAAGACACATGAGATTTAATCATATATTCAAAGGGCATAAAATTAGAAGGAGTTTCCAAAAGATGGATCATGTAATATCTCAAAATTCTGAGACGTAGCAGACATCACCATAAAGAAGCAGACATTTTAGGAACTTGACTAGAAAATCAAGTATTTCTAGGTCCATACGCAAGCAGAAGGAAAACATATAAAGAGCAAAAAATTGAGTTTCCTTATCAGCTGCCTGCAGAGAGTCCAAATCTGACCAGATCGGGTAGTCTTCATTTTCCTTGATTGCAGGATTAACCTATTAACCAGACATGATACTTATTATTTGTGTTTATATTCCTTGAACATATGCCTTATAAGTGTTGAATTTCACTTAAGGGAATGTTACAAATGTGAAATTTTAATCATAGGCATGAATTTCTGGTTCTGTCACAGGACACTGTAAGTCTTTATGTCATCTAGAAGCAAGAGGTATATATACCTCTTTCTTGGGATATTTGATGCTAAATAAAGTACATAACTTGCAGTACAGAAGATAATCTAGGATTCTGATACTTGCGTATCTGTTTATTCAATGGACAATGGAAAAACTGAAGGCAGTTCATTCGCTTAAGAAGTAGGTCATTGATATAATAATATCAAATGAGTTATTTGTGGGTATTTTACTCAGTCCAGGAAAGGGGCCTTAAAGATGACTTGAGGAATTGCTATTCTCTGTGTATGTCTTATAATGGAGAGGCTTAAGAAAAGATTAGTTGCCTAACTTTTGATATTGCAAAGTGAACTGTTTCAAAATGTATCATTCACTACAGAAGTCACACCATTCATAAAAGAGAAAATTAGAGGGTAAGAAAATCACTCACCATAGATATTATTCTTAAGATGTACTCTAGAAGCTCTTTGTTTTTAGCCTCTATGGTTTTGGCCTTTGATAAGATACTATAAGGGCATCCTGGCAAAGCACTGAGTTCTGTCACCAGATGTTTCAGAGGGTCTTTCCAGGCCAGCTGCATGTGGAATACCATTTTCAAAAAGTCTTCAAACTATGTAACAGTTATTGAAAAACCATATAAGGTAAATGAAATACAGAGCATTAGTTACATGTGGCTTTTAATAAAAAAAAATGATGAACAAATACAACTATTTGCTATTCTAATGGAGAAATATGGTTTTCTGGAGATAAAAAAACATGTAGCAATATAAAAGTTATACTCACCTGTAGTTTGCAAAAGTGAAAACATTTATATAAATAATTTATAATGAACTATATTTTTGAACATGTTCTGTTTTCTGTCTGAAATCTACCATCTGCCTTTTGGTAAGGCATTATATAGTTCACTATTTTGCTTGTCCTTGAAACCCTAACAAGGCTTTCTTCAGACTGAGGGGCTGCCTACTGGCCTTGAATCATAAGGACAGATACCACTAGTTTCAACTGCAAATCACTTAACTCATATTTATGACACCAGTGAATAGAATGCTGACAAAATTATAAAAAAAAAATCCATCATTATAAAGTTTAGGATACTAATAGAAAGGTACCTTGAAGCCAACCTGTCATTTATAAATATGGTTTCTCAGCCTACAACACCCCATCCTCTTGTCTCTAACAGAACAGACCATTGTCAACAAGTATACCTGAAGGACAACAGAGCTCCTGGCATGTGCAGAAACCACAATTGATATTTTACCCTTAGAAATAGGTCAGAATTGTATATGTACCTCATAACTGATTTGAAAATGTTTGCTATGTTGCTGTCTTTTAATCTAGCGCTGAGGAGAACAGCAAGCAAGGCAGGATTCAATGGATACTTTAAGAGAAATGTAAGAATGATAACAATGCAGGTTGCCAGGATCATATGAATAAGAGTGTGAGCTTGAGTCAGATGAGGCTCAGAATTCCATTATTACTAGGCTCATTGATGACACAAGGTCCACAAAACATTGCAATGTATCCATGTCCTTGTTGGAGTTGCATTTGGGGAGGATTAATTGAAGCACTGTCAATAAATGACTTTGCGACATCTCTTCAATAGAGTAAGTCTCAAGAAACATTAGGTCTCCATCTTCCTCTCCTTTTACTTTATTATTTTTAAATGATGTCTAAGTAATCTAGTTGAAGGTAATTTATAGACATAGGTAAGAAAGGAGAGATCCTAACAAGGTAGATTGTCTGTGATGTATATAACATCTCTTCACAAATGAAGAAATTATTTTCTTTGGAGAAACAGTAGATAGTATTTATAGGACTCCCTTGTCCAGGCACTTTCAGGTAATATACAGAAGGAATTATAAATTCATGGGATTTGGAAGACATGGGTAAGAAGCAAATGAAAAACTAGGAGATTCTTGTGATCCAAGAAAAGTTAACTTAGTGGTCACTAATGACAAGATGACAATGTGGAGACATTATTAATCCATTTCAAAGAAAACTAGGTTTACCTGACTTAGGCCTATAATGAATGTATTTTGAAAATAGGGGTGCACTTCAGTTCACATTTTCCTACAGAATAATAAGTCAATTCTCACTGGGAAAACATTAGTAAAATATGATCCTTTAAATGTTCAGTTTAGAAAGATCTGCTAGAAGATTATTTAATATTTGATTTCCTTTATAATTTCTCAAGTGTATACCATGATTTTTATCTCACTGTCCACTCTTGCTCATTGATTCTACTCTGCTGATTACCACTCCCCTCTCAGTGCTCATAAGAACCTGCCAGCTTGTCAAAGCCAAGGGACTGCTTCAGCCTTTTAGGAGAAATGCAGAGGTCTCACCGAGGTCTTTCGGACATCCTCGTTTGTTTCAGGAATGTTAATGGAAGCAGTGTGGCAGCTGTTGAAAGCCTTGATTGTTTTCTCCATACTCTTGTGCAAATCTAATATCTGAAAATGTCCAAAACGAAATTTGAGTTAAGGAACATTATGAATTGATAAAAAAAGAACATGAGGACAGAATATTAATCCTGTTAATAGAACTGCAATTTTTATAAATAAGCAATACATGAAATCTAAAATTAACAGAATGGCCTTTTACCTAATATTCAGTTTAAGTCAGTAATGTCATTTGACCTTCCACCTAACTTTCTAAACTACCATACTCTTTTAATATTTACTATTCTCTTGTTCTGTCACTAATCTAAAAATTGTATTATATAAATTGAAGATAAACCTTAAACATGGCAAAAGTAAAAGCATAGCATTTTTCAAATTTCATCTTTCAGTGTAATTTGAGTCTAAGGCTATAGTGTATGATTATTTGTCAAATTTTTGTTTTTCTATTATTTCAAATTCAGTTTTCCTTTAACTCAGTATTATATAATCATTCACTTTCTTTCCATTTCCAGTGAATATATATACCTATACCATTTTAAATTCTATCATAAATCCTGAATGAAATTGTGTTAATTTTAGTAATATTAGACATAAATGGAGGCCATTTTAGAAGATGCTAAGCAGCAATACAATTCATAACAAAAAGAGACTAATTAACATTTATATATTTTGACCTTATAATAAAAGTTCTTTTAGTAGCAAAATTATTACTATTTTATGCTATAAGTATAGGTGTTTAAAAACCAAAGCATAAATTTGATAATAGCGTGAATACTCATTTCATTCTTTGCAAACCCTATTCTATGGAGCAGTCCCATTTCCAAGCTGCTTATAGTGGCTGAGGCTTTCTTTCACCTGGGAAAGTGTTTTGTTTGGACTTCTTCTTGCTGCTTTCTCAGGCAAGGCACAAGGCAACAATTAACAACAAGAAGAAGACAGAAATCACTGAGGCACTTACAAACTTATTGAACATGTCTGAAGAGAACGAGTTGATGAACTAAAACAGAATGAAAGAGCAAAATAAAACATTTGGGTAAGCAGCATAAATGCATTTTATTGCAAATGCAGAGACACATTTTCTAGGTTCCCCTGTTATTGAAGCCTTATCTATTGTCTCCTTGATTGACCTTGAAACAGATAACATCCAGTCTGTTTCCACTTCTACCTCAGACCTCCCATTGAATAAATTCATGCACTGGAAACCTTTACAAAGCAACTTCTGCCCGAGATGTTTCTGAGAAGGCAATATACCTACTTCCCTTTTGGGCAACTTGCAAGTTTAGATTAGTTATATTCATTCCATTCAACTCTTCATAATACATTTTTCCTTTATGATATCTGAAGTGTTCTAAGCAAAGATGCCATAGAGACTGACCTGCTCTGAACAAGGTAAGGAAGTCAGTTCATCACCAGCCATATCTTTTAGGTCTTAATGTCAGGATGGTAAATATGAGAATTTTTTCTTGTATAAGTGTGTTTTAGTATAGTTACATAAAGACAAATAATTAACACTATTGAATGGTTTCATATGTTTTTGCGAATATCATGAAACTGCCCCATTCTCCCTTCTCCACTTTTGAGTACCATCTACCTTCTTTTACATTTGAAAGAGGGTATTAAAAACTTGTTGCATGATAGCATTCCATTACACTGCAGTGTGATGCATTGCTCAGCTGGAAAGTTCTCTTTGAGAAAAAAGTCATGGGATAATGAGGTACTTACAAATTCTTTGCGCATGATTATACCAAGCTTAGCCATCTTTCCAGAAAGTACAGTGGCATTATCAAACAAGTCCTTCAGGTCACTGAGGTCAGCTTCACTGGCATTTATGGGTGCCGATGACACCTTCTCCCACAGGAAGAGGTTTGACACCAACAGCATCAGGATCATCCCTGCTGTATAGAAACAGGAGTTATGTACAATGAGAGATATTCATCTAAGGTTTTTCAACAGTAATAATATCCCTGTCCATTCTCCTCCTCTGTATGAGAGGGGGAGGAGGGGAACCTGGTCTGGTATTGGGTGAGGGAAAAGGACTGAAGCTCTGAGGGCCAGCAGAAAGAATGGAAACAGACAACCTCAGGAGGTAGAAGTTTGAGGGGACCCTCCCGAATGCACCAGAGACCTGGGAAGTGTGAGACTCTCAGGACTCAAAGGGAGGAATCTTAAATGAAATGCCTGATAGTAGGGAGAGGGAACTTACAGAGCCCGCCTCCAGTAGGAAGACAGAGCATCCCACAGTCACAACTCTGACCCATAATTGTTCCTGTCTGAAAGAATTGCAGGGATGGAAATGGAGAGGAGCCTGAGGAAAAGAAAGTCCAGCGACAGACCCAAAGAGGGATCCAGCTCAAGGGGAGGTCCCAAGGCCTGACACTTTTACTGATGCTATGGAGTACTCATAAAAAGGGACCTAGCATGACTGTGCTCCGAAAGACTCAACAAACAACTGAAAGAGTCAGAGGCAGATAGTTGCGCCAAACCAATGTTCATAAGCAGCTGAACCTTGTTGTTAAATTAGGGAAAGATTGAAAGAACCTGAGGAGAAGGGCAACCCTGTAGGAAGACCAACCAGCAGTCTCAATTAATCTGGACCCATGAGAGCTCTCAAACAGTGGACCACCAAACAGGAAGCATGTACCCATTGATATGAGGCCCCCAACACACATACAGCAGAAGACTGCCAGGTCTGTGTTCATTCAGAGATGATGCACATAAACTTTAAGAGATTGGAGGCCCCAAGGAGTTTAGAGTCAGGTGGGATGGAGTCGTGGGAACATCCACATGGAGACAGGGGGTTGGAGAAGAGGTATGGGATATGGAGCAGTCGGAGGGTGGGCAGGTGGGTGGGGAATAAAATATGAGTGTAATAAATAAATAAATAAATAAATAAATAAAAAACTGATATTCCTTAGCTTTTTTTGATTGTTTAGTGAGGAAGGCTAAATAGCAACACTGTGAAAAATCTGACATAAGTGGACATCTCATAAATCAATTTTTGAAATTTTGACTTTGAGACAGATCATTCCATATTATTGGTGTCTTCTGACTATTTAAGATTATGCAGAAACATCATGATTTCTCATACATTTGTTAGTAATTTTTATATTTCATATTCTCTACTTCAGTCATCGACGAAAATGCAAACTTTCTCTAGACATTGCTACATGACTCTAGGCTAAGATTACCTCTCTTTAAGAAACAAAATCCATAAATGCACTGTGCATTTGCTCCTAGAATAATGATTAGAAAGTGTTTCTCAGATCCACTGGGCTTTACTTCTCCTGGTTAGTTGTTAATCAATGTCCTTCATTCCTGATAAGAAAAGGCTAACTCCAGAAAAGCCAACTGTCTACTACCTCTGCAATATAATCCAGTACCTAAGCCGTGTCGAAGAAATTTAGTAAACAGTTACTTACAGAAGCAGGGTTGAATCAAAGGGAGCATCTCTGTAGGGTCCTACCCAGGCTTAGCTGTTGACTCCAGGAAGATGCCTCAATGGAGCTGGAAGCCTACTATGTCTTTACTCTCTATCTCTTATATAGTCTAGCACAGTAACCCTGAGGTCAGACACTGGTAGGAGGAAAAGGAAGTATTAATTCCCATTATTTTTCCCTCAGGGTTTAAGTAGCCTAGATACCATGAGCATTAATATAGTTCTAAGTTCATGGTTTATCTCAGTTTTAGATTCACTGATATAGTTCTACGTACATGGTTCATCTTAGGTTTATGTTGTGAGTAAAACAAATTATACTGAGTAGCCACAGCTCTGTATTCCTCATTAAGACTGATAGAAATTACTTGCTTTAAGAAAATGGCTATGTCATAGACCTTTTTTCCCTTCAGGATTTTATATATTCTAAAATTTTCAGTGAAACTTGGATGAAGGTCATATATATTTCATTGGTCTTAGACAATTGGGACTCAAAGCCTCAGTAAAAGTCACCCATATTGAGTTTTATGCTCATGAGTCTTTGACAACACCCATGGAACATTGTGAATTGTTTTCTTTTCCATATTAGGCACATAGGAGTGATGATTTAACATTCAAATATGGATGTCTTGAAGACTACTTTAATAAAGTTATCACATTAACCAAAAATTATCAAAAGCATCCAAGAACATCTCCTGTCACAGAATTCAGGTAAGCTTACAAACATCACCTATGTCCATGGAATTGGGTTTAAAGCTAATAGATCATATTTGATTTCAAATATAACAGTCATACTATCAATGAACAAATTAAAACATGCCTGACTTTGGTAGTTAACTTGGGCTAAGTAGGTCCTTTATTAACATTTCCCACTAATACAGACAGAGCAGAGTGACATGGGCACTATGAAAGTGAATCAATACTCTGTTGCCTTCTACCTTACTACATGTCTCACTTATTCTTATCATGAAACCAAAACATATGGTATGTCACTGTATCCCCAGTATTTAACTAGCTTTTCCAATACACTAACAATACATTGATTTTTACATAGATGGCCACCAAGGCCTCACTGTTGAATAGTTTCTAGGAAACTAAGTACCTTGGTCTTGGGATTCTTCAGAAACCTTGTGGTTTTATATGCTACATTTTCCAGCCATACCTGGTATCTGCTTTAGGATTCATAACTTGTTATGTTTCTTTTCCTCTTAAACTTTTTTCCAAGTCTGTAAACCATTAGATCTTATCTCTATACAGTCTTTACCAGTGTAATCCTTACCGATGTTTATCAAAATTGTTCAAGGCCTAGTGTTCCCTGATGTAAACAAGCACAACTTTAATAGAACTCAGCATGAATTGGAATTATTGAAAAAAAAAAAACCAAAATTAACTACAAAAACAAAACAGCTAATAAATAATAATAAATAATAAAGTGGTCTGAATACCTCTTTTAACTGGTTCTTCCTTAGAGAAATTTTGCTTACAAGGAAGTGTGCTACAAGAAAAACCATATTTAGATCTAGATAATATTCAGTGGTTTTGGTTAATATTCTCTCTCAACTTGGATGATCTAGAATCACCTTGGAGACACTGTTAGATTGGGACTGATTAAAGTGATATGGAAACAAGAGAAAGACTATATGGACCTTCAACAGGATCTGATTGTCTTCTAATCAGAACAGTGAAGTGTGACAGTCTCTCTCCACAGGAATAAGGAGAGGGGAACCATGGCACAGGGTCCTTGGGATTTTGTGATCAGTGGAACTTCTTGTCCTAGAAAATTCTATCTGCAAGTCTTTCCTCCTTCTGTCTCAAAGTTGTAATTACCAATGGAGGTTGGTATGACCTTTACAAGAGAGGTGGATGTCCTACTCGGGAGAAGGGAAATTCTTCTAGTATATGTGACCTCACTATCTACTGGGATCCTTTGTCAGAATCCTCCTGGACCTTAGCATTCTGAAGATGGTATAGGCATGTCCTTAGCTTAAGAGACCACACCATTACTTTAGACATCAATAGGAGCTTCCTGAAGTCTGGTAGCCTGTATGTGTTAATAGCTATCAAAATTCATTCTCACTTTAGGTTTGGGTGCCATTACCTCTTTAACCATTCAAGTTTTGCTAGAGAACTTGGCAACATTGTACTAGGTGCACTGGTTTTGTAGTAATAGGAGATAGAAGAACAACAGCATCTTTTACATTTGCTATAAGGTTACAGAGAGTTCCTGAGGACGGGCAATATGTTGCATGTTTGTGAAACCCTGTAAGTAGGTTTAAATTGTCACTGCATGAAGCCACAAAGGTGGCATTTAAATTCCAATACAGATACCAAAGAATTATACATGTAAAATCCTTTTTATTTTCCAGTGAGTAAAGCTGAAGAAATGGAGTGAAACCAGGCAAGGAGGATGTCTATATGTGCTATACGTAACAAATTGAAGGGCTTTGGCAAGTAAAGTTCTTTAGAGCCAAAATGAGTTCACTATAAATACCTAATACTTCAGAGATTGTTTCAGGTCTCAGAAGAGGTACTAGACTTATGAACAGTTCATATTGTGAAAGACTACAATGACTTACAGATGTACTCAATATATTTTGCTTTAAACCAAGTGCATGGCCTTATGGGGAAATGATATAAAAAGTTACTGCACATGGCATGCTCTGAGTCGTGCTGGTAGGGGTTGTTTGTGGCAATTAACACAGAATGCCAGCTTTGTGTGAGCAAGTCTCTAGCAGACAAACCTCTACTGATAATACTAAAGGAGATTCTATATTGGCTTATCATAGATCGGCCATAAATGTGGGCAACACCATTCAATGGATTGTGTTTGAAGAATAAAAGAAGTAAGGAGCAAACAACCATTAATCTCAGCCTGATTCTTGATTTTGAAAGCAAGAGAACAGGCCACCTTATCTTCTCCATGATGATGAAACTGTGTTCTTTTTCAATGTAAACCACAACTCTTCCTCATTACACCATTTAGAAATAAAAGTTTGGAAAAAAAAAAAAAAACCTCATAGTGTTTTCCTAGAGAGATCACCAGAAAAAAAAGTTTTTATCATTTTCTATTATACATTTTGTTTTTGCAAACTTTGTGCATTGTTATTTATTTACAGATTTCCTAGGATGTAAGATACAGCTGTAGGTCTGGCAGATGTTGCTGATTCTAGGTTAATCCCTTTAATTGCTGAAGAGCGAAGGATTTTTTTCAACACATTTTTGTAAGCACTATTGATCTCCCAACCCAGCACAACTACAAACCCACTAATGTTGTAAGTATAAAGGTGAGAGACTTTTAAAGGTAGGACTTTAGTTTTTCACTTTAGAATACCTCTCCTCAAGCCACAGATTCAGATCCCATTCATAGTAGAAGACACCAGGATTTCAGTAACATAAAGACTATCATGTAAATTGGTTTGTGAAGTGCTCAAGTAATGAATAATAAAGAATAATTTGCTAAGATATATCTGCTGACCCCAAACTTAATCATCAGAAGTCCAGCTCTCAACCTGGTAAATGACTCCCTGCTGTCTACTTGAAATTCAGGCCACAAAGACCAGAACACCAAAGAGAAAACCAAAACCAAGGAATAAAATACTCATCAAACAAAGACAAATCCAGAAATCAGCATAACAATCTATAATCATTCCAAACCCAAATGCCTAAACACCATTCTAAGAACCCATAGTCAATAAAACCCAGGGCAATATGGTACCAGCAGAGAACCACTAACTTTTGATAGCAAGACCTAAATATTTCCTGTACAGCTGACACACAAGAACACTACTATACAACCAATTTTATGAAGATGAACGATGTCCTTAAAGAAGAAATGAAAAAAAATCCCTTAATAAAGTTAAGGAAAAGGTAAACAAAAAAAATTAGAGGAAATCAATAAATTCCTTAAAGAATTCCAAGAAAAGCAAGGGAAAAGTAAACAACAACCAAACAAAGAGGTGAAGGAAACTTCAAGACCTAAAAATGGAAACAGAAACAAAGAAGAAAACACAAACTCAGGAAATTCTGGAAATGAAATTTCCAGACTGCCAGTAAGAGCTACAGACACAAACATCACCAAGAATACAAGAGATGGGATAGAGGATCTCAAGCATTGAAGATACAATAAAGAAAACAGACTCATTGATCAAAAAAAATGTTAACTCTAAAAAAATTTCCTAACACAAACCATCCAGGGAATTTGGGAAACTATGAGAAAACCAAAACTAAGACTAATAGGAATAGAAGAATAATTCCAGCTCAAAAAAAAAATCCACAGAATATATTTAATAAATCATAGAAGAAAATATTTCTAACTTAAGCAAAGATATTTTTATAAAGGTATAAAAAGATTACCAAACACCAAACACTATGGATCAGAAAAGAAAGCGTCTATGTAATAGAATAATCAAAACAGTAAACATACAGAACAAAGAAAAAATATTAAAAGCTGCAAGGGTAAAAGGCCAAGTAACACATCAAATTATACCTGTTAGAATTACTTCTAGCTTCTCAGTGGGGCTTCTAAAATCCAAAAGGCCTGGACAGATCTCTAGCAGACTCTTAAGAGACCAAAGATGCCAGGACAAACTACTATCCTCAGCAAAATTTTCAGTCCCCAAAAACGGAGAAAACAAGATATTTAATGACAAAATCAAACATAAACAATGATCTATCCATAAATCCAACCCTACAGAAAGTACTAGAAGAAAAACTTCAACCTATGAAGGTTAACTACACCCATAATAAATAACTTCACACCAGCAAAAGTCAAAGAAGTTATATGCATACTTGTGCATACATACACACACACACACACACACACACACACACACACACACACACACACACACACACACAAACACATTACCAACAAGAACAACAACAACAAATTACAGTAGTTAACAATCATTGGTCATTAATATCTATCAATAACAATGGACTCAATTTCTGAATTAAAAGACATAGGCTAACAAATTGTTTTTTTTTATTGTTGTTTTGTTCTGTTTTGTTGGTTTTTCTGAGACAGGGTTTCTCTGTGTAGCCCTAGCTGTCCTGGAACTCACTCTGTAGACCAGGATGGTCTGGAACTCAGAAATCTGCCTGCCTCTGCCTCCCAAGCACTGGGATTATAGGCATGCGCCACCACCGCCTGGCTAACAAATTGGTTTTAAAAACAAGATCTATCCTTCTGCTGCAATTAAAAAATATACCTCAATATCAAAGCTAGACATTATCTAAGAATGAAGGATTGAAAAAAAGGTTTTCCAAGTAAATGGACCACAGAGGCAAGCAGGTGTAGTTTTCTTAATGTCTGGAAAAACAGACTTCAAACAAAAGTTAATCAAAAGAGATGGAAAAAGACAATTTACACATAAAAGGAAAAATTCACCAACATGACTTTTTAATTCAGGACAACTGTGCCACATATGCAAGTATACACACATTTGTAAAAAAAAACATATTAAAATTTAAATCACACATTTAACTCCATACATTAATAGTGGAAGGCTTTGATACTCTCACTAATTAACTGGTCATCAAGATAAAAACTAAGAAAAGAAATACTGGTGCTAACAAACATTATGAGTCAAGTGGACCTAACAGATATGTATAGAACATTTTACCCAAATACAAAAAGATATACCTTTTTTCTCAACACCTTACAAAACCTCCTCCAAAATTCAACATAAACCTGGTCACAAAGCAAGTCTCAACAGACATATAAAAACTGAAATAAGCCCTATCATCATATCAGTATACCATTGATTAAGGGTGGAAGTCAACAGAAATAGACACAACCAAAAGCCTACAAATTCACAGAAAGTGAACAACTCCCTACAAAATGACCTCAGGGTCAAGGTAGAATTAAAGAAATTAAAGACTTCTTATAGTTCATTGAAAATGAATGCACAAT
Organism: Mastomys coucha; assembly: GCF_008632895.1. Lineage (NCBI taxonomy): Eukaryota > Metazoa > Chordata > Mammalia > Rodentia > Muridae > Mastomys > Mastomys coucha. The sequence goes on from NW_022196913.1 coordinate 31,998,048, forward strand.
ATACTCAAAGTTATGGGACACAATGAAAGCAGTACTAAAAGAAAAGTTCATAGCACAAAGTGTGTTCATGAAGAAACTGGAGTGATCTCATACTAGCAACTTAATTATGCAGCTAAAAACCCTAACAAAAAGAAGCAAACACATCCAAAAGAAGGAGATGGCAGAAAACAATCAAACTGATGGTGCAAATCAATAAAATAGAAACAAAGAGAACAATACAAATACTCAATGGAACAAATAATTGGTTCTTTAAGAAAATCAACAAGCAGCTGAAAAAGTCAGATGCAGATATTTTCAGCCAACCAATGGACAGAAGCTGCTGGCCTCTGTGGTTGAATTAGAGAAAAGCTGGAAGAAGCTGAAGAGGAGGGTGACCCTGTAGGAGAACCAACAGTTTCAACTAACCTGGAGCCCCAAGATCTCTCACACATGGAACCACCAACCTGGCAGCATACACCAGCTGATATAAGGCCCCCAACACATATACAGCAGAGAATTGTCAGATCTGGGTTCAGTGAGAGAAGATGTATCTAACCCTCAAGAAACTGGAGGCCCCAGAGAGTTTAGAGGTCTGGTGGTGTGTGGAATGGGGACATCCTCTTGGAGGCACGGGGATGGACAGGGAGGAGGTATGGAATGTAGAGAAGTAGGAGGGTGGATCTGAAAGGGAATAAAATCTGGATTGTAAAATAAAGAGATAAATAAAATTAAAAAAATTTTAAAAAAGAAAATCAACAAAATTGACAAACCATTATCAAAACTAATTAAAAGGCAGAGAAAAAAAATACCCAAATTGGCAAAAACAGAAATGAAAAGTAAGGCATAACAACAGACATTGGGGAAATCCGAAGAATCGTTATGTCATACTTCAAAAACTTGTACTCTACAAAATTAGAAAATCTAAAAAAAAAAAAATGGTTTATTTTCTCAATAGATACTACTTACAAAAGTTATATAAAGATCAGAGAAGTAATTTAAATAAGAATATAACCACAAAAAATAGAAACAGTATTAAAAGTCTCTCACTTCAAAAAGAACAAAAAAAAGAAAAAGAAAGAAAAAAAAATCCCAGTACAGAATTCAACCAGATACTCAAAGAAGACCTAATAGTTATACTCCTCACATTACACCACAAAATAGAAATAGAGGGAACATTGTTAAATTCATTGTGTGCCCACATTCACCCTCATACCTAAACCACACAAAGATTGAACAAAGGAAAAAATTACAGAACAATTTCTCTCAGGAACATTGATGAAAAAATTCTCAACAAAATACTTGCTAACAGGATCTAAGAACATATCAATAAAATAATTCACCATGATCCAGTAGGCTTCATCTCATTTCCAGTAACACTTTAACATATACATCTGACAGAGGGCAAATTTCCAAAGTACATAAAGAACTCAATAAACTAGACATCAACAAAATAAATAATCCAATTAAAAATGGGGTACAGATGCAAACAGAGAATTAACAACAGAAGAATCTCAAATGGTTGAGGAATAATGTTTAACATCTAGAAATTTAAGTCAAGACTCCTTTCAGATTCCATATTACACCTTTCAGAATTACTAAGATAAAATAAACAAAACAAAACCAAAAAACAAAACAGAACAAGTAGTAACTCATGCTGGTGAGGATGTGGAGCGAGGGCAACACTACTACGTTGCTCATGGAAGTTTAAACTTGTATAACCACTATGGAAGTCAATATGGTAGTTTCTTGGAAAATTCGAAATTTATCTACCTCAATACCCAGCCATACCACCCCAGGACATATACCCAAACGATACTCCATCCCATCACATGGACACTTTCTAAACTATGTTCATAGCAGCTTTATTCATAAGAGCCAGATATTAGAAACAATTTAGATGTACTTCAACTGAAGAACTGATAAAATGTGACCTATTTACACAATGGAGTATTACACTGCTATTAAAAATAATAACATCATGAATTTACATGCAAATGGATAGATCTTAAGAATCTCATCCTAAGTAAGGTAACCCAGAAAGACAAACACATTATATGGTTATTGGCTGTCAGTAAAAGACAAACATGTCATAGTCTACACCCAGAGAGGCTAAGTAACAAGAAAGGCTGAAACACAAGGATCTCCTTGGTGAGAGACCTAAGTGAAGGCCCAGAAATGTAAGTATTGAACAAAGAACCAGGTCTCTGTGTGAAATCCATCTGGCCAGCTACAGTTGCTGGGAGTCACCAGTCCTGATACATTCTTTTCTGCACTTAGTAGATACCACTTCCTAGCAACCCTCCCCCACCCAAATGGCCCTTGGGAATCACAAAGCACTGTTCTTGGGATACCACAAAGGGTACTAATAGCTCCTCTCCCTTAGCAGTAGTTAATTCCAGTTTGTGGCCTTGGAGCCTAAAACAAACCAATCAACTTCCCCATAAAACTTTTACCAATCATGTAATGCCAAGGCTTGGAAACCCTCTCTTGCAGGATTTGATTGTTTGTTACCTCTAAAGACTCTCATATGCTTGCTTCATAGTTGTGGTTCCTGGTGGTCTCCTTGGGTTTTTTGCAATCTGGACACTACACTGGAAAGGAGCAATAATTGATTTTGAGGGTGAACTAGGGCTAGGTGGAATGGGAACAGGAGGAATCAGATGAGGGTGCCAGAACTAGCCTTAACTTGGAGAGGGCTCCTGAGAAACATGGTGTCTGGGAGCCATGAAAAGATCTACGCAATGTCAAATCATGGATCCAAGCTGATGACCTGTCTTCTACTAGATACAGCTTTTGTAGTCTGCTTAACTCTATGTTCAGCTTTCTCTCTAGGGATTTCTCTGTCTATATTCTGCTTGCTTGCTATTCTAAGAGATCTTTCTGTCCTTGTGCTGCTTGTTTGTGTGTGCCTGTATCCATGTTCTCCAAGCAGTTCTGTCTTTTTATCCTAAAAAATTAATCTGAATAGCTCATCTTCTACAGAAAACAGGTCCAATCTTTTATTTTATTTTATTTTTTATTTATTTATTTTTTTTTTGGTTTTTTCGAGACAGGGTTTCTCTGTGTAGTCCTGGCTGTCCTGGAACTCACTCTGT
>NW_022196913.1:32001218-32029556 GCF_008632895.1 Mastomys coucha
CTCAGAAATCCGCCTGCCTTTGCCTCCCAAGTGCTGGGATTAAAGGCGTGCGCCACCACCGCCCGGCTATTTTATTTTATATATCAATCCAGTCACTTACTCCAGGCTTTCCTCTTGATTATCTTATGAATCAGTATCCCAAAATCACAGCCCTTTGATTCTTATGAGACAGGAAGCATACAGAGATCTGTCTACCTTTGTTAATCACAGACAATAAGTTAGTTGGGTGGGACCCTGCCCTGAAATTACCATTTCCACCATGTTTGAGCCTAGCCTCCCTCTGTCCTAGGCTGATCCTGAACTCAGAAATCTATCTCCCTTTATAAGCATAAACAACAACAACAAAAAAAAACTTAACAGGGTGGGATCTTCTGCCATCACCACTCCCTAAGTCTCTATATCTCCTTCCTTAGTAATTTTCTAACAAGTTGGCTCATAGTACAACTGCTTTTATTTCTTTAGATTCATGAAGTCCCTCATACAATTCATATTACATCCTTATTTTTGCATAGTTGAGAAAGTATGCATTTTCAAACCCATGTATTTAGAACAATTTTCCATAGTCTTAAGGGCTGTCTTGAAGGTCCCAGTGTTTGCCATTTTGTTAAGACATAGCCACACCTTCGACTCCTGGACGCCTGCTGTTTCTAATTATCATGGAGTCATTCAACATTAACAGAGAGGACTTTCCTCAAAAGAAAAGAGTCCTCCACTGTTTGTGGATCAGAAAATATGTACATTATTCCACAAACAAGCCTTCCATGAACAGTACTTGTAGAGTTCCACATTGGGCAGTTCCAAGGCAGGAACCAGGTCACTATGACCCCACCAAGGCCACTCTGGGATCCCCATGAAGAGGGGTGGAAAGAGAAAATACTGAGAGAAATTACTAGAGTTGAAAGGTAAAGTAGAAATCTACTGAAATGAAGCTCTATGGAATCTATGAAAATAAATCTAGTAAAGACATTTATTAATGGAGAAAATGGAACCCAAACTTGCCATCTTTTGTAAACAGGAAAGACCTCAAGTGGAGCCATTGGACATAAACACAATCAAGAAACTTTTGACCTACAGTTTGTTCTGCTTTCAGAGGGTTCTGGAACCAGAGTCTAATGCAATAGTCATTAAAGTCACTTCTTCCTGCAACTGATGGGAGCAGACACCGAGTCCTCCAGCCAGGGTTTGGGGAGTCCTTCAGAGCATAGGGAGGAAGAATTAGAGAAACCAGAAAGATTAGGGACACACCACAAGAACATGTAAGTGTCCATTATTGCTAAAGAGTGATAGTCCATACTCAAATAACATGTAAACACAGAGAATGTTTTTTTCAGCAGAAGTCCAGCCTGCTGGGGTCTCCCATTACTGAGATAGGGAGACCATGAAATGAACTCAGGCCTAATTTAAAGTACATTAGGGGAATTCCAGGGTAGGTGACCACTATCTCAATCTGCTAGGTCCATTTTTTCCATTTTTGTCCATCTCTATACAAATTCCAGAACCATTACTGGGTTGTGGGGCTGGAAACAGTTGCTAGGGAAGTCAAAACTGTTGTTGACCCATTGCCCTTGCCTGGGGCCAGGTGGCTCTGACTAGCTGCCAGAAGCCTTCCTGGGGATTTTCTCATCAACTGACTCACCTGGGCTTGCCTGGACTTGCCCAGTTCTCAGAAACTGATTTAGGCCTAATCTCCTTCACTGCCCATTTGAAGCCTGTCAAGGAATCAGCCTATTTCATCCTTCTCAAACAGGGCTCACAAATTAACTGATTGAGTTTCATGGGAATTCACAGATATCGGGAAGCCTGTAGAGATCTGACCTATATCCTCTACATCTATTTTATGGTGTAGTACTTGGATATTCTTGTGGAAATCCTAACAAACTGTCCCCAACTCTTTTGCCTACTTGTGAGATTTTTTTTTTCTGCCTACTAGGTTGCCTTGTCCAGCCTTGATGTGATTACACATGCTTGGTCTTATTGTAATATGTCATGCCATGTTTAGTTGTTGTCCCTGGGAGACCTGCTCTTTTTGAGGGGAGGCAGGAGTGGAGGGTGATGTGTTTGAATGGCGGGTCGCATCAGAACATACCACACTAGGCCTAGACAGTTCCATGTGTAAGAGGTTTAATTGAAAGGGAGAGAGGGGGCGGTAGCATGGAAAGAGAGGTGGGGAGAGAGAGCAAGATGGAGGAATGTTCCCCGAGTATATATATGGGTTCTGATGTAGTGACCACAGGTAAAGGTGGGAGGTGAGCCTAATGGATTCTGGGAATATGGCGGTTGTTGCTCTGCCAACATGTCTCTGAGACCCGCCCCTGAGACACCACAGGCTTTGGATGCTAACAGAGGGAATCTAGGTGAGAGAAGAGGTACTCAGAAAAGGCTGAAGGGAGGTGAGGAAAGGGGAAATTACAGGTGAGATGTAATATATAAAAGAAGAAATTTTAAAATGCTTTAAAAATCAAGGAAATTTTTTGAAAAATTTAGAATTGAATGAAGTAAAAACACAACACCCCAAACCTCTGAAGTATAATGAAGGCCTTCTAAGTAGCAAGTTCATAGCACCAAGTGCCTACATAATCAAACATATAAAACTGAATCTAGTATTTATTGTTTAATGACACATTTGAAAATCTACTGAAAAGGTTAGCTGAGGAACTTTGGGAAGGTCATGGAATACTTGCCCCTCCAGAAGGGAGAGACTAAATAATATTCCTCAGACCATGAGAAAGGAGTGACCTGTGATTTCAGACACATTATGCAGGACAGACATTTGACCACCTTCAGACAAGGGAAGTCCTTACCACCACATGCCCTAAAGACTAATCATTTAAAAAGTCACAGTGTTCTGCCAATCACATTGTGCCTAATGGCCACTGCAGCCCCACTTTACCTTTGGTACAGGACAATGCCAACATCTTGGAACAATAAATTTCTCTTCTTTTTTTGCATCAATTCTAGCTCCACATGGTTCACTCAGGGAGTCTCCAGTAAGCTAAAGCTCATCAGAGTCTTACACTACAAACAAAGCAAAACAAACAAAAAACAGAAAGTAATTATGACCAAAATAATATCTGAAAAGAGTAAACAAGTAAAGTAACTGAACTCAGGCAGAAATAAATACAATAGAAACAAACGGTTAAAAACAACAAAGAATTAATGAAACAAAGAGTTATTTGAGATAGTCAAACAGAGTGACAATTCTTTAGCCTAGTTGACCAAAATAGGAAGAGAAAAATCTCAAATTAAAATTTGAGAAAAAAGGAGTATCTTACAACAAATAATATTGAATTCACAGAATCCTCAGGACATATTTTAAATATCTGCTTTCCAGCAAATTGAAAATCCTAAAATAAATGGATGAAATCTTTGATAGGTTCAACCTACTAAAGTAAAATCAGGACAAAATAAGCAAATTTAAGCAAACCAAATATCTCTAGTGAAAAAGTAAACCAAATACCTCTAGTGAAAAAGAAGTAATACTTTAAAAAAATTACCCAACCTCATGGATTCAGCACAGAATTCTACCAGACTATCTAAGAAAATCTAATGCCACTGCTCTTCAAATTATTCTACAAAATAAAAATGAGAGGAAGATTTCCTAATTCTTTTTATGAAACCACTATTATGCTGAAACCAAAATCATACAATGATATAACAACAACAGAAGGAAATCATAGACCGATAACTTTTATGAATATAGTGGTAAATTTTATAATAAAATACTTTCAAATTGAATTCAAGTACACATCAAAAAAGATTATTTGCTATGATCAAGTTGACTTCATCTAAAAGATGTAGAGATAATTTAACATACACAAGTTGATAACCTTAATCCAGACATAATTTATCATATAAACAGACTAAAAGACAACAACCATATAATCATCTCATTGAATGCAGAAAAAGCCTTGGACAGAAATCATCATACTTTCATGATAAAAGTCCTAAAGAGACTAAAGATATAAGGGACACACCACAATATAACACAAACTATTTGCAGCAACATTTAACATTACCTAATCAGAAAGAAACTCAATATGATTCTAATAAAGTACAGAACAGGAAAAGAATGATCTATATATTACATACAGCTTTGAAGTCTTATCTAAAACAATAAGAAAATTGAAGGCAAGCTAGCCCATTCAAATAGGAAAGAAAGAAATCAATTTATCTGTATTTGCAGATGATTTTAGTTAAGGCATAAAAAAATTCTTAAGATGCTCCTCAGCTGATAAACACCTTCAGCAATTAGCTAGTACAAAGTTAATGTACAAAAAATCAGAAGCCTTTCTGTATGCAAAAGGTATAATGAGAAAGAAATCAGGAAACAGAATCTTTCACCACAGCCATCCTCAGGGACACACTTCAATCCAACAAGGCCACAACTCCTATTTATTCTCAAATAGTGTCACTCCCTGATGACATGGTATTCAAATACATTAGCCAATGGAGGCCATTTTTTTCTTGGATATTTTCTTTATTTACATTTCAAATGTTATCCCCTTTCCTGTCCCACCCCTAAATCCTGTATCACATCCCACTTTCCCTGCTTCTATGAGAATGTTCCCCCACGCCCACCTCCCGGCCCTCAAATTTCCCTACACTGGGGCATCAAGCCTTCACAGGACCAAGGACCTCTCCTCTCATTGATGCCAGGTAAGTCCATCCTCTGCCACATATGCAGCTGGAGCCATGGGTCCCTCCACATGTCCTCCTTGGTTGGTGATTTAGTCCCTGGGAGCTTTGAGGTGTCTGGTTGGTTGATATTGTTTGTTCTTTCTTTGGGGTTGCAAAACCTTCAGTCCTCCTTCAGTCCTTTCTCTAACTCCTCCATTGGGGATCCCATACTCAGTTCAATGGTTGGCTGTGAGCATCCATCTCTGTATTTGTAAGGATCTGGCAGGGCCTCTCAGGAGACAGTAATATCAGGCTCCTGTCAGCAAGAACGTCTTGGCATCCACAAAAGTGTCTGGGTTTCATGACTGTATATGGGAGGATCCCCAGGTGGAGCAGTCTCTGGATGGCATTTCCTTCAGTTACTGCTCTATACTTTGTCCCTGTTGTTCCTTCCACATTTTGGTATTCAACATTTTGGAATTTCTTCTTCTTGAGCGTCATGTGGTCTGTGAACGGTATCTTGGGTACTTCGAGCATTTGGGCTAATATCCACTTATCAGTGAGTGTATACAATGTGTGTTCTCTTACAATTGTGTTACCTCACTCAGGAAGATATTTACTAGTTCCATCCATTGGCCTAATACTTTCATGAAGTCACTGCTTTGATAGCTGAGTAGTACTCCATTGTGTAAATGTACCACATTTTCTGTATCCATTCCTCTGCTGAAGGACATCTGTGTTCTTTCCAACTTCTGGCTATTATATATAAGGCTGCTATGAACATAGTAGAGCATGTGTCCTTGTTACATGTTGGAGCATCTTTTGGATATATACCCAGGAGTCATATAGCTAGGTCATGGGGTAATACTATGTCCAAATTCATGAGGACCCAACAGACTGATTTCAAAAGTAGTTGTACCAGATTGCAATCCCACCAGAAATGAAGGAGTGTTCCTCTTTTTCCACATCCTTGACAGCATCTGCTGTCACCTGAGTTTTTGATCTTAGCCATTCTGACTGATATGAGGTAGAATTTCAGGGTTGTTTTGATTTGCATTTCCCTGATGACTAAGAATGTTGAACATGTCTTTGGGTGCTTCTCAGCCATTCAGTATTCCTCAGTTAAAAATTCTTTGTTTAGCTAAGATCCCCATTTTTTAATAGGGTTATTTGGTTTTCTGGAGTCTATCTTCTTGAGTTCTTTGTATATATTAGATATTAGACCTCTATCAGATGTAGGATTGGTAAAGACCTTTTCTCAGTCTGTTGGTTGCCATTTTGTCCTATTGACAGTACCCTTTGCCTTACAGAAGCTTTGCAATTATATGTGATCCCATTTGTAGATTCTTGATATGAGAACATAAGCCATTCTTGTTCTGTTCAGGACACTATCCCCTATGCCTATGTGTTCAAGGCTCTTCCCCACTTTCTCCTCTATTAGTTTCATTGTATCTGGTTTTACATGGAGGTCCTTGATCCACTTGAACTTGAACACCAGTTGAACCAGCACCATTTGTTGAAAATGCTGTCTTTTTTTCCACTGGATTGTTTTAGTTCCTTTGTCAGAGATCAAGTGACAACAGATGTGTCAGTTCATTTCTGGGTCTTCAGTTCTATTCCATTGATCTTCCTGCATGTCTGTACCAATTTCATGCAGTTTTTAGCACTATTGCTCTGTAATACAACTTGAGGTCAGGGATGATTATTCCCCCAGAAGTTCTTTTATTGTTGAGAAATAGTTTGTGCTATCCTGTTTTTGTTGTTGTTGTTGTTGTTGTTATTCCAAATGAATTTGAGAATTGCTCTTTCTAACTCTGTGAAGAACTTGATTGGAGTTTTGATGGGGATTGCATTGAATCTGTAGATTGCTTTCAGCAAGAAGGTCATTTTTACTATATTACTTCTGCCAATCCATGAGCATGTGATATCTTCCCAACTTCTGAGATCATCTTCAATTTCTTTCTTCAGAGACTTGAAGTTCTTGTAATACAGATCTTTCACTTGTTTGGTTAAAGTCACACCAAGATATTTTATGTTATTTGTGATGACTGTGAAGGCTGGCATTTCACTAATTTGTTTCTCAGTCTGTTTATCCTTTGAGTAATGAAGGCTATTGATTTTTTTGAGTTAATTTTATATTTAGCCACTTTGCTGAAGTTGTTTATCAGGTTTAGGAGATCTCTGGTGGAATTTTTGGGGTCACTTAAGTATAGTATCATATCATCTGCAAATAGTGTTATTTTTCCTTCTTCCTTTCCAATTTATATCCCTTTGAACTCCTTTTTGTTGTCTAATTGCTCTAGATAGAACTTCAAGTACTATATTGAGTAGATAGGGAGATAGAGGGCACCTTGTCTAGTCCCTGATTTTAATGCAATTGCTTCAAGTTTCTCTCCATTCAGTTTGATGTTAGCTACTGGTATGCTGTATATTGCTTTTACTATGTTTAGGTATGGACCTTTAATTACTGATCTTTCCAAGACTTTTAACATGAAGGGATGTTGAATTCTGTCAAATAATTTTTTTTAACATCTAATGAAATGGTCATGTAGATTTTTTTCTTTGAGTTTGTTTATATAGTGGATTGTATTGATGGATTTCCATATATTAAACCATCCCTACATCCCTGAGTTTAAGCCTACTTGACCTTAGTGAAGCATCCTTTTCATGTGTCCTTGAATTTGGTTTGCAAGAATCTTATTGAGTATTTTTGCATTGATATTCTTAAAGGACATTGGTGTGAAGTTCTCTTTCTTTGTTGGGTCTTTGTATCAGAGTAATTATGGCTTCATAGAATGAATTGGGTAGTGTTTCTTCTGTTTCTATTTTGTGTAACAGTTTGAAGAGTATTGCTATTAGTTCTTTGAAGGTCTGATAGAATTCTGCACTTAAACCATCTGGTCCCGGGCTTTTTTTTCCTTGACAGACTTTTAATGACTGCTTCTATTTCTTTAGGAGTTATGGGATAGTTTAGATGGTTTATCTGATCCTGATTTAACTTTGGTACCTTTTATATATCTAGAAAATTGTCTATTTCATCCATATTTTCCAGTTTTGTTGAGTATACGTTTTTGTAATGGGATCAAATGATTTTTTAAATTTTCCATTGTTATGTTTCCCTTTTCATTTCTGATTTTATTAATTTGGATACTGTGCCTGTGTTCTCTGCTTTATCTGGCTAAGGGTTCATCTATCTTGTTGATTTTCTCAAAAAATCAGTTGCTGGTTTTGTTGATTCTTTGTATAGGTATTTTTGTTTCTACTTGGTTGATTTCAGCCCTGAGTTTGATTATTTCTTGTTGTCTACTCTTCTTGGCATATTTGCTTCTTTTGTTCTAGAGCTTTCAGGTGTGCTGTCAAGCTGCGAATGTATGCTTTCTCCAGTTTCTTTTTGGAGGCACTTAGAGCTATGAGTTTTCCCCTTAACACTGCTTTTATTATGTCCCATAAATTTTGGTATGATATGCCTTCTATTTCTTAAATTCTAAAAGGTCTTTAATTTCTTTCTTGACTAAGTTATTGAGTAGAGAATTGTTCAGGTTTCATGCGTATTTGGGCTTTCTATTGTTTTTGTTGTTATTGAAGATCAGCCTTAGTCCATGGTCATCTGATAGGATCATTTCAATATTCTAGTACATGTTGAGGCCTGTTTTATGACCAATAATATGCTCAATTTTGCAGATGTACCTTGAGGTGCTGAGAAGAATGTATATTCTTTTATTCTAGGTTGAAATGTTCTATAAATATATGTTAAGTCCATTAGGGTCATAACTTCTGTTAGTTTCACTGCATCTCTGTTTATTTTCTGTTTCCATGATCTGTCCATTGCTGAGAGCGGGCTGTTGAAGTCTCCCACTATTATTGGGTGAGGTGTAATGTATGCTTTGAGCTTTAGTAAATTTCTTTTATAAATGTGGGTGCCCTTGGATTTGGAGCATAGATGTTCAGAATTGAGAATTCATCTCATCATGGTATTTTTTACTTTGATGAATATAAAGTGTCCTTCCATACCTTTTTGGATAACTTTTCATTACACGTCGATTTTATTTAATATTAGAATGACTACTCCAGTTTGTTTCTTGGGACCATTTTCTTGAAAAATATTTTTCTAGCCTTTTCCTCTGAAGTAGTATCTCTGTGTGTCATTGAAGTGTATTTCCTGTATACAGCAAAATGCTGATGCTCTATACTTATCTAGTGTGCTATTCGATGTCTTTTTATTGGGGAATTGAGTCCATTTATGTTAAGAGATATAAAGCAAAAGTGGTTGTTGCTTCCTGTGATTTTTGTTGTTAGAAGTGGAATTATGCTTGTGTGGCTATCTTATTTTGGGTTTGTTGATAGAAGACTACTTTCTTGATTTTTCTAGGGTGTAGTTTCTCTCCTTGTTTTGGATTTTTCCATCTATTATCCTTTGTAGGGCTGGATTTGTGGAAAGATATTTTGTAAGTTTCATTTTGTCATGGAGTATCTTGATTTTTTCCATCTATGGTAATTGAGAGTTTTGCTGGGTTTAGTAGCCTTGTGGGCATTTCTGTTCTCTGAGGGTCTGTATGACATTTGTAGGATCTTCTGGCTTTCATAGTCTCTTTCTTGAGAAGTCTGGTGCAATTCTGATAAGTCTGCCTTTATATGTTACTTGACCTTTTTCCTATACTGCTTTTAATATTATTTTTGTTTCGTGCATTTGGTGTTTTGATTATTATGTGACAGGAGGAATTTCTTTTCTGGACCAGTTTGAAGACTGGTCCAGAGTTTGTAGACTTCTTGTATGTTCATGGGCACCTCTTTCTTTAGGTTATGGAAGTTTTCTTCTATAATTTTGTTCAAGATATTTACTGGCTCTTTAACTTGGGAATCTTTCTTCTCTTCTATACCTATTATCCTTAGGTTACATATTCTCATTGTGTGGATTTCCTGTAGATGTGACAGAGGCTTTTACCCATGAAACCTTAACAATATAGTCTTCTTCTTCTGAATGTCTGTTTCTTTATCTTTTTTATAATTAGATTAAGGTTTAGAAGTCATAGCAAATTTATGTCCTCACAGATTTATAACTTATTATTTTAAGTTTTATTATTGACTAGTAGTGAAAATTTATATCATTTAAAGTATTCTCTCTACACATAGGAAATTTGTTCAGGAAAACTGATCCCTTCCTTAAGATTAGGGATAATTTCATCTGAATTATTTATTTTTCTCCTACTGTAAGTATCTCAAACTTTAAACTAAGGCAGAATATCATACTTGCAAAAATCTGGCAGTCCTTAATTATCATTTCAATGATGGATGCAGAAAAATGTTAACATATTCTCCCATACTATGATAAAATGGGATATAGCTTATATCTAAGATATTAGTGTTTCAAAAACATCAAAATCTGGACAGCTTTCCACTTAATTTTCTTCCATTAGATTCTGCTTATTTGTACACAGTACATTTTAAAGACTAGGTGAGAAATTTGACAATGAATATTACTTCAATTTTAGAAAATTTAGTTTTTCAAACATGAGTTGATATACCTAAAGTATGTTTCATCCTACTACAGAGAAACTTACTCAACTGTGTTCATTTCTGCTCTATTCATAATAGCCAGACAGCGGAAAGAAACAAATTAAATGTCCTTCAGTGATGAATAAAATTAAAGAATGTGGTTTATTTATACAATGAATGATTATGCAGTTTTTTTAAATGAAATCATTAAATTTTAGTGTAAATTGATGAAAATAGAAATAAGTCATCCTGAGTGAATAACTCAGACCCAGAAAAAAAATTTTGTGGATGTTAGTTGTTAAGTTACTGATAAGAAAGGCTATAGTCTGTATAATCACAGAATTTTGATTGTTAGTAAGGGATTAGTAGGGAGAGAGCGACCTCCCTGGGAAGAAGAAATACAATATTTATGGATGGATGGGACAGGATGAGAACTGGAATGGAAGGTTCACACAGAGAAGGAAAGGACAAGAGAGAGGGGTAAATGGGGACAGCTAAAACTAAGGGCCTCTTGAGTAATGATATGGAAACCAAATTCAGTAAAGTCTTTCTGCATTATAGACATATATGAAAGTGTTTTAAATGAAATTACAAAATAACAGGAGAGGTAGAGCCCAAACTGGACATGTATGATCATGAAATAAAACTTCTAGTACCAGAAATGGATTGTATCTAATCAAGTTCTTTGCCCAAGTGACCCCATAGCAACTTCTAAGCAACCCAGGCTTGCCAAGACTATAGGTAGCTCTGTACATAGTAGAAGGAAGGTTCTATTGTACAAGATAACATCTACACAACTTATTGAACACAGAACAGTCAAACTGGTGCCCACTTAGAGCCTTCACACCCATGGACCAATATCTATGGTACTAGAAGATACTTTGAGTATCTATCAAAGCAGAAAGGGAAGCACTAACCTAGCTTCAAACCATTCCAAGTATGACCTGCTTGCAAGACACACTTGTACAATAGTGGCATAAAACTTGTGGCAGTAACCAACCAATATATGATTTAAGTTAAGGCCCACTCCATGAGACAGAGCCCACTACTAATGCCTAGTGGGACAAGAACATAAGACTAGTTAGGCCAGAGACAGACAAACCCAAATACTAAGGTTCAACTAAAAGAACAAATCAATAATAAATTGATTCCCAGAGACATGATGTGCCAGGGTAGGGAGAAACATAGAGAGGTCTACCCTCTCAGAGGAGAAAGGGAGGAGAGATTGTGGGAGGGACTCTGTGATTGAGAGAACAAGCATTGCATAGCATTTGGTATATAAACAAATAAAACAAATTATTTTAAAAAATGAATAAAAATAAATTGACTCCCCAAATGACATTCTGTAGTATTCATAGATCCTTGCTTTGTTCAGCTATCATCAGATAAGTTTACACCTGAAGTACATGGGAGTATATACAGAGATGTGTAGTTATACAATATATGGATATATGCAGAGAGAGAGAGAGAGAGAGAGAAAGAGGGGGAAAGAGAGAGAGGGAGGAAGAGAGAGAGAGAAAAATAGAGAGAGAGAGAAAGAGAGAGAGAGAGAGCACTGGACCTTGGGTTACTCAGCCCTATGTGAAATGTCTCCATTGAACCTCTCTTCTCACATCTCAGGGAAGACTAAAGAAGAGGTGGTATTTAGAGTATAAGAGCCTGAGTTGGTGGAAGAGATCAATAAAACGAGAACCCTTCTAGACACAACAAAGCTGAAACACATATGAACTCACAGAAACTGTGGCAGTATGCACGGGGCCTGCATGAGTCTGGACCACATAGAGTCCTAGAGCCTGAGAAGCTATCTCCAATTGACAGGCACTTTCAAATAAAGAATTACTTTTCTCCAAAAGAGTCTTACTGGGGAAACAAACTACCCATAAAGGTGGCCCCCGTGCCTGGTAGCAGGTGACCAACACAAAACAAACTCAACATCTTCGGACATTCTTTGTCTCAGTGTTAAAACAGGGAATTTGTTTTTAACCTTTCAGGTTCTTTGTGTATATATTAAAGCTTCCAGTTTTCTGTTTTTATGAGATTCATATGGGTAATAACATTGTATCTCTATGTCAATATAAGTTTCTTAGACTTTCTCTTTGGCTGTTTTTCTTGTTTGATTTTTTCCTATTTTAGTTTGTTTTTATTTATTTTTTGTATTTAACATTATTCCTTATATACCTGTTTGTTTTCTATGGAAAAACAGAAAAACTGTGGATTCCACTGAGAGGGAACATGAAAAACTCTGCAATTGGTTAAGGGAAGGCAATCAGTAGTCAGAATATATTGTATGAAAAAAAAGTGACAAAAATAAAAGAAATCTTTAAAAAAATCCAAATGTATTCCTGAGGGATTAATAGTAAAAGTCGACAGAATTTTTTAGCTTTCAGGTAAGACTGAGCAAGCACTATGTACTAACAAGAGCAGATAAAGTATAGTTCATGGGATATTGGAAACAAATGCGAAAAGCTATGTATTTTCAACTAGTATAAACAAAAAGTGCAACCAACCATGATTAAATTGTTGACATTACAGAGATGAAATGATCATTCAAAATACGTGAACCAGTAATCCAACAGAGTTAACAAAAAAATTAAAAGAAATAAATCACATAACTATCTCCATAGAGGCAGAATGTGCTATGCGCTTCAAAAAGTTTCACCATTCCTTCATAATAAGATCTCTGAGGACATATGGCATATAATAACGACTACATGTGAAAAACATATAGCCAACATTATTCATAATTAGAAGAAAATTATATTAAATTTTTAAAGTCAAAAACAAGAAAAGAACGTTCACTCTTATTCAGCTTAGTTTTGAGTGTCATTGAAAAGGCATTTTTATATTATATAGTATGTTTTACATTCCTTAGAAATATTGTGATTATTTTATGAGACAAAAAAGTAGCTAGTTTTAGTTCAGGCAGTTAGGGTTCCCATTGCTGTGAAGAGACACCATGACCTAGGCAACTCTTATAAAGAAAACATTTAATTGGAGATGGCTTACAGTTTCAGAGGTATAATTGATTATCATCATGATGGGAAGCATGGCAGCATGCAGGTCAACTTGGTTCTGGAGGAGTCTACATTCTACACTTAGATTAGCAGGCGGCATAAAGGGCTGTGTCGCTGGGAATAGCTTGAGCATAGAAGACATCAAAACCTGCCCCACAATGACACACTTCTTCCAAAAAGACCACACCTACCCCAACAAGAAAGTACCTCCTAAAAATGTGATTACCTATAGGCTAAGCATTCAAATACATGAGTCTATGTTGGCCATGCCTATTACGAAACCACCACAGATAAATAAAGACATTAAAACTGGAAATTAAGTACAAGGTGGTACAAAGAAAGAGACAGTAGAAAATGAAGGTATGAAGAAATAATTTTAAATATTATAACATAAGAGCACTGAATCATCTTCTAGAGGACCCTGGTTTGATTTCTGTAACCCATATGTCAGCTGACAATCATCTATAATCCAGTACTGAGGATTCAATGCCTCTATTTTGCCTCTGGGGACATTGTAGAAACTGGGTGAAAGACATAATACAGTCCAAACACCAAATACACAGAATAAAAAAAAAATCTAAAAACAAAATCATGCAGGGCTCTAGACTGAAGCATAGGTAGCAGTCTAACTAACACTTAGAGATATCACCAACTCACATATCTCAGGGAGGATTTTAATAGACAGAAGATCCAAAGTTATACAGACACCTAATAGCAATATGAATTAAAGAACAGAATAAACACACAATGCAAAAATAAACTACAGCAATTTCTCTAATAATTATAGAGGAAAGATTTTTTTCATAAAATAGTTGTAATGCTAACTTAAAAGCACAGGAAAATATTGAATAAACATTCAGCACATGTAAACCAATAAAGTCAAAAGCAGTCAGAAGGATTAAGGGACACAGATCACATCATTATCTCAATAGGGGAAGAAATGGTCTGAAAATTTTTGACATTTGATCAAAATGGGCAACATTTAAACTGAAACCATAAATAAAAGAAATAAATAAAGGCTAAACATGACAATCTTAAAGCAAATGTAGTAACAGGCCTAGAAACAAATTAAAGTCCATCTAAATTCAGCAAGAAGACAAGGGTTTCTACTCTCTCAGCTCCTATTCAATATAGTGCTTTTGGTGTAAGCTGAAGTGGAAATGTCTGGTTTCTTTGGAGATTCAGTTATGTCATGTGATGTTTTTCTGGAAGCTGTCTTGTGAGAACAGGTTTTGCTAAAGCAGACACGTGGTATTTTTCTGGAAGCTGTCTGGTAAAAGGGCAATATTTATTTGCACCTTTGACAAGAATAACACTCATATTGATTAATTGTATCTTTATGCCTATCAATTAATACATGATTATCTGTGCCTAAATCTAAGAATGAAAAGAATCCTACGTAAAAAGGATTCTGGGCTGGATTTGCAACTAGCAACGATAATACCATGCATTTCTCTTTTTAAAAAAAATTCATATTTTTTTTTCAGTAAGGGTGAGATTTACAATAACCTTGAGAGGATACTGAACTGTAATGTTGTCAAACTATATTGATGAAATAGAAAACTTAAAGGATTAAGCAATTTTTCTTAAACCCTGTCCTTAGCTAGTATGAGTGAAATAATGTCAATTTAACAGACTTTCCACCTCACATTGTCAGATAATATATATCTAGAACCTTGTATCCAGATGGCAGGGCAATATTTTTTTCTTAAGATGCACTTGTATGCAGGAGTTGCTGAGTGTTAAACTTTATCTTTGATTACTTGATCACAGAAGCCCTAGTAATCTTGATATTTTTTCTGTCTTTGCTCTGAAAATAAAACTCTTTCAAATGAAATCTTTGATCGTAATCAGTGTTGGTTTCATCATGAACTTACATCTCACAAATGGCCAAAATTTACCATAACAATAATTTACAAACCTAGAACACAATCCAGAATATATAAAATTAAAAATTCATATACCTTTAGTAACTCTAGTCTGAAAAAAAAAAACTTCTGTTTTACAGAAATTTTAATTGATGCAATTGAAAACACACAAAAGAAATTTGGGTTAAAATTTATTTATAAAAGAACACCTAAAATCAAATATTTAAGAAAACTAAAAACATCAAAATCTGTATAGTCCAGACTATAATTATCAACCACTAAAGTGTAAAATGAAAATAATCATTTTCAAATCATTGTAGAATTATTTCAGAATACTTATTGTAGAATGTAATCAGAATACCTTCCCAATTTTAATATATGAGATGTTTATATCTAAAGTATATATGCACTCCATTCATTTATCATCTGAAGTATTTACAAAGTTAAGAGTGCAAGGAACATACTAGCAGCTGACTGAGACAGATGCATATACAGCCAAGCACTGCATAAAGGTCAATAATCCCTATGGAAGAGTTAGGGGAGGGATTGACAGAACTGAAGGGGATGGCAACCCCATAAGAAGACAAATAGTGTCAAATAACCTGGACTACTGGGAGTTCCCAGAGACTGAGTGACCAACCAAAGAGTATACACTGGCTAGTCTGAGGCCCCTCACAGTTATGTAGCAGAGGACTGCTTTGTCTGGCCTCAGTGGGAGATCCTGTAGAGAGGTAATGTGCTTCCAGAGTGAGGGGAAGAATTCTGCAAGGGAAGAGGGGCAAGCTTTGAGATGTAAATAAATAATTTTTAAGTAAAAAAAAAATTTAAAAATTAAAAAATTATAGGCCACTTCCCTTCACTTAAACAAAAGGAATGTAAGATAACTAATTTTGCTTTATAACTTCAGATGATCCAATTTTTGATTCTTACCAACTTATTTTCCTTAGAAATGTCAAGAAAATGAGGGGAAATATCTACATTGTATAAATTTTTTGAAATGGTTATTTTGATTGAACAAAACTGTCAGATAGCTGTACAGATCTACAACTATTGGGATTGTCTGCTATAATTCTAGAATGGAAAATATGATTGAGTTCATCTAGGTCTCCCATCAACTAATAGAGACTGAGAAACCAGTTCTTTAAAACATGTCCAATAGGCTAGGCAGTGGTGGCACACACCTTTAATCCCAGCATTTGGCAGGCAGAGGCAGGCAGATTTCTGAGTTTGAGGCCAGTGTGGTCTACAGAGTGAGTTCCAGGACAGCCAGAGCTTTATAGAGAAACCCTGTCTGGAAAAACAAAAAACAAACAAAAATATCCAATAGAATTGTGTGGTCTCATTCCAACCAAGGTCTCTCTTTCTTTAAATTTGACATTTTTTGACATGAATTAATACAAGTTGTAAAGATCTCATATTAATTCAATTTAAAGTCCCTGTTTCTACCTTTGTTCAATTTAAACATTGCAAACTATTTCTCTATATAAATTGCTATATTTTAAGGACTAGAAGAAACTTGGCCTAATTTGCTTCCTATGGCGATGATAAACACTATGTCCAAAAGGCAATTTGACAACACAGACGTTTATTTCATCTTATAGCTCCTATCTCCTGTCACTAAAGGAAGCTAATGCAAGGCCGCAAAGCAAAAGCTTGGAAGCAGAAACTTAAGCAAAGACAATGAAGGAATGCTCCTAACTGGCTTAATTCTAGACTCTTGTTTAGCTATCTTTTTATTTATACAACTCAGGAATACTCAGATATGCCACAACCCATAGTGGATTGAATCACCTCATCAATTAGAAAGTGCCCCACAGACATGCCCAAAAGTCTGAACAGAGCAATTCTCAAATGTGGTTTCCTCCACCCAGGTGTTTCTAGATTATGTCAAGTTGACAAAAACTAATCACCATTCACCATTTCAGACCCATAGACATAGGAGTATATTGTGTACATTTGTTTTCAAAGCCAATAATAAGGATATGTAAAATGTTATAAGTGAGTTGATCACCTATATATGTTGAACTATTCCCAAATCTCAGGGACGAAGCACACTTGATCATAGTCATTTTGATATATGTCTATATTTAATTTACAAGTATTTCATTAAGGATTTTTGCACATATGTGTTTACTTCTGTTTTCTTTTTTTAAAAAAATCATTTAAGACATATTAGTTGTAGATCTTTGAAAGTCTGGTTGGATTCTGCTGTAATTCATAAGCATTTTAAGTTTAAATGTTATTTATGTACTCGTTTTTAAATGTGTGAATGGGTGTGTAAGCAAAAATAATGACTAAAAACAAATAACTCATTATTTTGAGAGGGGATCAGGACTAGGAGGACTGGAGGTCATGAATTTGGAGGACATGGAAGAAGTGAGAGAGAGGAGGAGGGCGATCAAAAGCATTTTCATTAAAAATAAATAAATTTTAAAAGTACTAATTAGAGTTTCTCAGCTATCAGGTTTCACTTATCCAGCTTAGACAATTTTCCATCCACTTCAGATAGGACAACAATGTCAACCAAAAAGAATTGGTGCAAAGCAGCACTGGAAAATAATGTAGTATTTTAGGCTATGTAGAGGAACGTAGGGGAAGATCAGCTTCTAGGAGCACAGCTGAGTGTAAGACAGCTGCATCTCTTAGGAGTTCCTTCTGCGATTTGAAAACTGACTCAAGAAAATGCTTTTACTTAAGCCCTTTTTTGGGGGGGAACTCTTCATCTCGATGTTGTCCAGAACTCATACCACTCCCATGATTTGCAGGAGGGCTGGGAGCAGAGGAGGAAGTAATGTCTGCAACTGACTCATCCCTGAGGTTCTGTAACAGTCCCTTATCAGGACACCTGACTAAGTCACTTCTGTGAATTGCGTGGGAATCCCTGCCTTGGGTCATAGTCATTTTGTGAATCACCACAACCTCTGTTCCATGAGACTGGTCTCCCATGATGTACGTAATGAACTGCATACCAGATTTCCTGACTTCCTCCAGATCCTTTAGTCATCCACTTACCTCTTCTGAAAAGTTCTCTGAGTCTTTACTGGGATCATATAAATATTTCTCAGTTGTATGAACATTAGAACACAAGATCATAAGAACAATCACACATTTTGGGTAATTTAACTTTGGGAAATCTTGTCAATATGTGCGGAACACTGTAAATTGTTTGCCTCTACGTATTAGACACTAAAGAATAGCAAAATCTGGTAAAAATATAGATGTTGAAAAAACTATTTTTTTTTTGTATGCAGAATAAGTTAAACTGAACAAACAACACCAAAGGCCTACCTGTTAGCATCTAGAACATTTCTACCACAAATCTTTTGTCCGGGCTTTACAGTAACAAACAGGTTCTGAACACCAACATGAGATTAAATCTAACCCAAATATATATGACTGCTATTGTTATAGTTATCCCACTGTGAGTCCATACTTTCTACTTGGCTTAGTAAATGCTTTAACTTGGGCTGTTCGGGCTTCATACTGAAACTATACAATAGGAGCCTGCAGTCTGGACTATGTAAGTCAATCATCATTATGGGTTCTTCTACTCAGATTTCTACTTTTCATTCAATTAAACTTATGGCTGGTCATTTCATTATTTACTACTGTTTGCCTACAAAATACTGACAATAGTCTGTATCGATTGATGGCCACTACAGTCTGCCTATTGAACAATCATAGAAACCCTATGGGATGCTATTGAGAAACTAGAAATGAGACAGATGGTAGGTGAAAGACAGGCAAAAGAGGCGCCAACCAAAAAGGTGGACTTTTTATTTAAATCTTTAAAATGAACAACCTTCAGGCTCTTCTTTTCTAAGACAAAAATTTGGTGATTTTTTGTTTGATTGTTTTTGGTATTTATTTATTTATTTATTTATTTATTGCCCTCCCAGAGTGAACTCAGAAGCCTTTTGAATTGTGAACAAAGCAGCTCATTGACCTTGTCTGGATTATGCCATCTCCTGTGATAACCCAAATGTGTTACATTTGAGGGAACAAGAGAACACATCTCAGTCCCTAAAATACAGTCTTGACCATCTCAGGGGACTTGATACCACTTCTAATTCCCTCTTCATCCAGGAGAGTCTGCTCTGTGTCTTTGTGCTACTTTGTGATACTTTGACTTTCATGCAGTTATTCTCTTAATTAGAATTCTGATCTTTTCTTGGAAATCAAGTTGATTCATCCTGAAGGCATCAATTTGAAGTCTCACTCTTCCAGATTTTTATGGTCATTAATTACCTGGCCGAACCTGAGAGGCTCCAGAGACATAACTGCCTTTTGATTGTTCTTTAAATGGGGCTTCTAAGCCAAGCATATTATGACTGAACCCCCATACAAGGATTTTGGGTGTTTTTTTTTCTAGCTTGAATAGTCTGGCAAACAAATTCTGTATTGACACGCTCCCAATTCTAATTTCTTTGTGTTTAAGGGTCAAATGTTCTTTTAGAGAAGTTTTTTCTGAGATACCTACTAACCGCCATGATAGAGGCTGATATTATCATTCTTGGTGCCAATAGCATACAACTTCCTTCAACGATGCTTTGTTAACTTTACCTCAGACACTATTGAATTGTATACTTTACCATTGTAACAATGTTCTTTACCAATCATCAGTAGGGGTTCCTATCACATTCTATCCTCTGTCTCACCATGTCTGTTGGAAATCAAATAAAGGGGTCATTTACAAGGCAGTTAGGAATACACAAAAGTTTTTCAAGCAAGTAAAATTGACCCAGAGCAATGGACACCTTGATAAAATATACATCACTGAAGGTAAGTTTTTGAAGGATATTATTAGCCTTGTGAATACATATGAAAATGTGTGTCAAGCATATTTTTATTGGCTCTCCTATATATTTACCTTTGATATGGGCCTCTTTGTGATAAGGTGGACAATTATTTTCATTAGACTATTGGCAGGGATACTATTAAAATTATATGTATTTTTGCAGATGTTACATCTGGTAGTAGAAATGCTCAAAGGACATATGCCAGGATCAAAAAGGGCACTTTCTCTTAGATCCTAGCCTCAACCACTAAGCTCTGCTGCAGCCTAATAATCTTCCCAGGGAAACATGAGTGCTGTTGCCAACCACTTTCTTTTCGGACTTTAATAAACACATAAGGTATTGGTCACCCTAACAATGCCAGCAGTGTTATTTAGTCTGACCTCTGAGAGGGGGAAATGTGGGTCTGGGAATCAGACATATCCTCGATAGGCAGAAATATGAAAATGAGGTTCTAGGAAGATAAATATACTTTTTGTTAAATATTGTGTTGACCAACTTTCAAGTTCTGCCTTTCCTAGCAAAGATTTCATCCATGCCTTCCACCTCCACTTACAGAGAAAGGATTATTATAACTTTCATATCTCACAAATCTGTCATCATAACCAAGCTACTTCTTTGTCTTTGGCTTGATTATGCAATCTCCAATAGCTTAAACTACTTAAGCCCAAGAGAGAAGGAAAATTCATCACACCTCCAAACATATAGGTACTCCATTAATGGACATCTATCATTGTTACCCTAAATGGACCTGAAGAACTGAGCAATAGTGGCTGTAATAGGAAAAACAGTAATGAGATTGAAAAGTACTGTGGTATTTTTAACAGTATGCAGGACTCTTTCATTGGTGAAAAATACGCTAGAGATTTATTTCTGTCTGGGATATTGATGTACACCACAATTGGAAAGCTCTGCCTAGGGTATGAAATGTCACTTAAACTTACTAGTTTGGAGGAAGTGAGAGCCATTGGGGTGGAAACCCTTAATGCAGTCCTGCTCCTTTTAAGTAGACATATCTGACCAATGGAACATGCAATGAACATAGGGATCTATAGAGGTAAAAAGACAATGATCACTATAAACAAGGCAGTTGGGTGATGTATGAGAACTGGCTTCTTATTCATTGAGTTGAATGACCTGTCAATGGAAGCTCCTGCCAAGATGTTCACTTCTTCACCCTTGGAAGATGAGACCAAATGCCTCACTGAAATGAGAATATTTTTTTCCTATCTTTTACTTTGTAGTTTAGGCTGGATTGGAACTTGTTATATAGACCCGACTTGCTTGATCTCATAGAGATTCACCTACCCTCTGTCTCCTGGGAACTGGTATTAAAAGCACAGGTCTTGCCAGGTGGTGGTGAACATTAATAATTCCAGCACTTGAGAGACAGAGGCAGGTAGAGGTCTGTGAGTTCAAAGCCAACCTGGTCTACAAAGTGAATTTCAGGAGAGCCAGGGCTATACAGAGAAAGCCTGCTTTGAACCAACAACAAAAACAAATAAAGAAATTATTTTTTAAAGGCATGGGCCATCTGAGAATGTCAGTATTTTGTAGAGATCCAAAAGTTAGAATTTCCAACATTGTAATGTCTTCCATTTACTCTGCTCTGCTCAAAATTGATAACTGGAAGAAACAATTCCAATTGTTCTGGAAGAAAAACTATGAGGACTTTGCTTTTTTAATTAGATTTTATTAGATTTTACAGTATCTTAAATGGAGAATGCAAATATTAACTCATACTTGTTTGAAGAGGTTGTCATAGCCTCTTACCAATCTGGTTTATCTTCAGAAAACTTCTTTTATCTGTACTAACATCTACTGTCTCACCGATTCAGACCACCAAGACCACCTATAATACAATATAAATAGCAGAAGTGAATTTAGGAAGACACTAAGCCTCAGTGGGAAAACATACACAACTACATCATGAGGTTATTGAAGAAATCCCAGAACCAACATTGTCCACCTTTTACTGGGTTCCTCTCATAAGTTGTAATGAGCAAAGAATCAACAAAACCACAGAACTAGGCAACTATATGTGAAATGAAGTCTTTCGTGACTAGCATGGCTCCATTGACATTGAAATAAAGTTCAACTCTGTTAACATGGAGAAGGAAAATTTAATATGACCCACTCACTAAAAAGAAAAAACACCCCAAAACCCCAAACAAAGCAAACAAACAAAAACGAAACTACAGGAAACTAGGTAATGAAGAGGCAAAAAAAAAATTGTCTTCCTTAGGAATGAGCCATATTATCAGTTATCAAATACCAAGTGTATTAGACACATCCCTGAAATCATATAAATGCATGTAACACTAAGTGGACTGAGTGGGTTGTATTTATATGTTTAGAAATAAATGTAGGAATCAACAGCCAAATTTTCCAGAAAAAGGAGCCAAAATTTCCAGAGAGAAGAAAGAAGCCTAGAAGGGAACAGTTAGAGAGAGGAAAAATAAAGGGAGAAATGATATACTTATACATCAATGTGAATAAATAAAGAAATAAGTAAATGAATGAATAAAAATTTCTGAAAGACTAGGAAAGCACACCAATGCTGTCTCTGTTACCATCTGGTACTCAGAGCTGGAATGGACTGATAGCAGGGCTTTTAATAAAATGTCCTGCCGCTCCTTCCACTCCAACTCCTCACAGATCCCCACAGGCTCTTTTCCTTCCTAGTGCCAGGTATTCTTTTTAAGCCACCTGAGCAGAGCATCACTGTCAGGAAGTGCATAGATACAGGGCCTTCCCCTGGCACGTGGAGAGACTTTCAAGGCCGGCATCACTGAAGAAAACTGACTACAACCCAGTAGTTATCATTTGCCCAAAACTTCTCAGATGAAAGTGAAGCCGAAAAAGTCCATGCTGTAATTTTGGCTGATTTTATTCTGTGCAGATCGTAAGCAAACTATTTGAGTTGCTAGGACTTCTCGTTTCATGCTATTTTGCATCACTCTTCCTCTAATTCTGGTTCTTATAATGAAAACACCCATATAAGTCAGTGTCTTTTAGAAGAATAAACATATCATGTATCACATGTCATACATCCATTATATATCATATATCATACATAATGCATCATATATCATCATTCATCATATTATATATTATATATCAATCATGTAGCACATATCATGTATCATATTTTATAAGTCATATCACATGTTGCATATCACACATCATATATCACATGTCATATATTAAAGGTTTCATATTAAACATTATAAATCATGTATCTCACCTATTTTATATATTGCATATAACACATTATATTCTAAATTATGTATTATATTATATGATATATAATGTATTAACATAGTATATATTATATATCCAGTAATTGTATAGGCCACAAGGCTGGAATTCTTCTAGCTGGAATTCTTAGCTGATCTTTAGTATATGCCAAATTCCTAAAGAATTAGGTTCTAATTTCAGTGAATCAGTGGACTGACAGCAAAAGTGAAGCCAATCAGGCAAAGAGAGCAAGCTTCCTTATTCCATGTCGTTTATATAGGCTCCCACCAGAAGGTACGTCCCAGACTCCTACCTTAAAAATCCTCCTACCTTAAAAAAACTCAATTCAAAATATGTTTTCCCACTCCAAATAATTTAATTAAGAAAAATTTCTCACAGATGTACCCGGATGGTTGATTTTTATTTAATTCAAGATGTAGTTCGGTTGACAACTAAGATCAGGCAACATACTACCCATCTTCCATTATGATCCTTGAGAATTTAAAGAAAAAGGTATAATATAGACTTAGGCCTTAGTAGTACATGTCTTACACTCTGGATTTTCACCCGTGGGCAATCTTTGTATTATCTATCTACTACAAAGAAGCTGCTTCATTGATGAAGTTTGAGAACTCTACTAATATATAAGGATAGTGTGGGACCATGAAAGGCAGCCTGTTTTCTGGTTGAAATAGGTTTAAAACCCTGAGACTCAGCAGATAACTCTGCCAGGGATGGGAGAGGCTCCTAGACACCAGGCTTCTGACACAAGGCCTCATCTTTCCATAATTTTGTGGCCATCAGTCACGTAGGGCAATGCCCCAAGACCCTCCACTTGAGGACATGACTAGAGATCACATAACCTCAAGATAGATCTCCATTTTAATGAGGTACCTAAATGCCTGTAGGGCATTTAAGCTCTTCTTTCCAAACACTCCACCTTGCAAAAGGTATTTAACCTCAGGCCCACCCTGAGAAAGTGGGGTACAATTTTACCCATCACAACTCTCTGCCATGGCAACAAATGCTGTAAAACCATGGACTGCATCTTCTTATTCTGATCTGTAGTGCTGGAACAAGGGCGCAGGTCTCCCTCTAAAGAGTCACACCTAATCTGACACAGGAGGCCTCTCTACATTCCCAGCCACAGTTTCCACCAAGCCACGCCACTGACCAAACAAGGCAAGGACTCTCTTGTCCCCAAGGGACACAACCCGAGCTCTCTCCTTCCTGTCTTTTCTCTTCAGCTCCAGGCTAGAGCCAACTCTCGGGCCCATACTCAGTCCAGCAACATCTGTGGTGCCCAAGAGCTAGCACCTGCCATCCTTAGCCTCCGTGCAGCCCAGGAACCCATTAGCCTGACTCCATTAGTTCTGTGGGGACTTTTAGACTGTACTTCGCCATTCCTAGAGCTAGGTCGTGTAGCTTCTCACAGCCCGACGTGTCCTTTCTCGCCCAGAGGAATGCCCTGGACAGAAAGGAAGCCACCATTTTATCCCACAGGATAAGTGTCTGAGAAGCAATTTAATAATAATGATAAATTAGGAAAATTATAGAAATGTAAATCATGTTCAACATTATAATAGCAGCATTTTACCCTATAGACTCTAAGACTTACCTAGCCATGGGTTCCTTACCCAGGTAACAATAACAGATATTTCCTTTTTGTATAGCAATCCAATCAGAAAGTACTTGGTTTCTCCCATAATGCTCATGCTGCCATTGTACTATTGGGCGTATCTTGACAATCCATTCATTATTATAGCCAACAATGTTCACATCTGGCAAAGGCTGTTGATTTCTTACCTCCTCCACAGGCATGCACATCCTAGAGCACTTTGAAAGCTTGAGGATAAAGATTAAGCTTAGACTGTTGGATTTCCCTATTTCCTATGACTCAGGTAATGTGGACTCTTCAGCAATAAGGTCTTACTGTTAAATTCTGGAGCATAACGGACTGTAATGATACAAGCAGTTTTGTTTTGAGTTTCTATAGAGTAAACTAATAAACAACTCAAAGGTAGGTAACCCACATCTGGCAGTGTCCTCTCTGTTCAATAATGTGCTATATTTGCAAGGGGTCTTGTAAGAAGATCCCATTTCAATCATTTCTGTTTGTATATACATATATTTTGAGGAGATTCTATAATAAGGGGTTTCTATGTGTCCTTTTCAAAGATTTTTTTTAGTGTTATTTATCATCATAAATATTTCTTTACTCTCATGCCACACCCTTGTAGCCCCATAATTCTCCCTTCACGTTTAATAACTACTATGTTCTTCTATTCACCCAACCCTGGAAATCTTGCTCTTTTATCTCAGGAGCTTCTGACTTCTACAGGTACTCCAATTTAAGCATACAAATTTAAAGATTCAAACTGGCATCCATATGGGAGAGAGAACTTGGTCTGAATTGATTATTAGCAACTTCATCTATTTACTTGTACATTTCATACTTTCATTTCTCTGTAGAGGTGACTAAGCTACCATTGGCTATATGTAACACATTTTTCTCTTTTTGTTAGTTGTTGGACATCTAAGTTGTTTCCATGTCTTAACTATTTGTGAATATAGCAGCAGGGAACACTAATAAAGAACTATCTCTGTTATGGGATATAATGTTTTTTAATATGTGACTAACAGTTATATAGCTGACTCATGCAGTAGATCTGTTTCTAGCTTTGAGAAGAACCTCCACACTGATTTACAAAGTGGCTGTATCACTACAGTCTCAATAGCAGGCTGTCTTAGGGATGAAGACCATTGGTTGTGTCATGTGATGAATACTTAGTGATGTTTTGCTGAAGCAGAATCATGAGATGTTTTGCTAAAGTAGACTCATGTGATATTCTGCTGAAGCAAAACTTCCAAGAGGACATGTGATGTTGGGAGAAATTTTAAGTAGGACGCAACAATGGCCACACAATTGCATTGCTTGCAATGCAAGTATTTGTTGATCTTGCTTCTTAGCTGACCTTTACTTCATTGAGAGAGGCATGACTGAGAACTCTTGGTATTCCTGCTGGTTCTGGTTGTTCCTGCTGACTCATGTTGATTCAGCAGAGGTCTGGCTGTTTCTGCTCACTCATGCTGTAGTTGCTAATTCCTCTTTGGTGAACTGGACTGCTGCTATCATGACACTACTGAACTGGACTGCTGGAATCCTGACAACGGAGATTAAAATCACCCCCAAAGAACTACTTCTAAACAAGTCCAGATTCTTTTGGGTCTGGTGAGAGTTTGAGAACCCTTATTAAAATAGAGTTTGAATAATCTAAACCTATAGACAACCTTAAATGGGCATTTCTAGGGCTATATCTCAGGCTGAATAAAATGCACAAATCCAGTAGCTTACCAATGTTCATCATTCTTTGTTTCTTGATTATAGAAGCAATGTGACCATCAGACTCATATTCCTATAATGAACTCTGTCCCTTCCTAATAATAATAAAAAAAAAAATAAAACTCTCACCAAAATTGGTTATGTTAGGCATTGACCTTGATACTCAAAAGAGGAATTTGTACAAATATCATTAGCAATGAGCCATTAATTTTCATCATTTTGAAGCTCACCAACAGGAACATTGAACTACCTTAGTACAATCATCTCACATTGTTTGTACTGCCAGAAGTAAACAGAGAAATGGGCACATTCTCAGTCATAGCGCCTCACCATATCACCTTCATCCTTGTGTCTGTCTGCTCTATCCTGCCTTGGTGAGCACAACCTGCTCATCATCCACATCTGTCTTCTGGAAAGGCCTAGCATTTTTTGTGTAACATTTATACTGCACACCTCTTATGTCCCAGAAGCCCAAAGCTTTATTTCATTTCACGTTCTCCATTTCTGGTATATGCAATGAATCCATGAAGGATAACTACTTTAATATCTTTCACTATAAGATGTACAATGTATATCCTTCATAGATATAATTACTCCTTCTAATTTTAGCCACATACGCTCTAACTTAATGTCTTATCTACATCTACATCTTGCTGCTCAAATTCTCCAATAAATTTCAATATTATATCCACTTAATGTCCAATTAGCTTTCAGCACAGTTTTAAGGTTTCAAGCTTTTCTATCACCCAAGTACTAATCAGGCCCGACCCTGTTTAACTTTGGAGATCAGACAAGATCAGACAAAATAAACATAAATCAGTACATCTATAATTTGATAGTAAGTCTAGTCACAGGTATTGTGCTCACACATGTGTGGGCAACACTGGCCATACCCAAGGAACTACTCTGGAGTGACTCATACCCAAGGAATCTCCTTTACAATATTAACACATCAGTGTCAGAACCTGTACCTCTTGATTCTTCATTAAACTGTCCTTACTATATATCAGTCTTCCAAGAACATTTATGCGTCACATCAAACACTGTCAAGCTTTCCCTGGAAACTCTCATTTGAAGCTAATCCCAGTATTCTCCAATGCTTCCTCTCTGAAATACTTCTCATTCTTCCCACTAGTCCCATCTCTATTTATACTCCATCCATTATAATGTGGATCCCTCAAAGCCTTTTCTGTTCCTATGCCAAAGCTCAGACAGCAGAAGAATATTTCTAATGGGAAACACACTACTTTGTGCCTCCACAGCATCTCTTCTACAGTTCTCATTTATCTACTCAAAAACATTGTTTGTCAGGTGCAGAGCATTTGGGAGTTGATGCTTATCTTTGAGGTGGAATACATGACTATCTTCCAATATCTATTAAGCAAAAGAATGGATCTAACTCTAATGACACAGCATGACATTCCACTAGGGATGTTTACAGACCACAGGCAACACAGTTTCAATGTTTCTTGTGCATGTTAAAGTATATTTAGAGATTCTACAATTTTGAGGTTTTGTTGCACAATATAGCAAAGGACTTGTGGAAAGCATAGCTCAAGTATCGGAGTATTCAGCGATTTTACTCCCTATCTACTCCTAATAAATAGTTAATCAGTATAAATCCAAATGTCTGATGTCCTCTACATGTTGATATAAAAATTAACCCCAAATCATTCAGGTTTGTTCTGTAACTTAGATACTCTGAATATTACCATAATAAAACTTGGAGTGTATAAGAAGAGAGATAAATTAACCTAAACTATGAGCAAATGAATGCAAATAGGCTACAGAGATAATCAAAATGAAATACATCCCAAGCAAAATGTTAATGCTTCATTCACATAACCAAAACTTAACAATTGTACCTCTCTATAGATAGGTGCCAAGAGCAGAAAACAATCCATGCCGGGCGGTGGTGGCGCACGCCTTTAATCCTAGCACTTGGGAGGCAGAGGCAGGCGGATTTC
>NW_022196913.1:32029723-32043295 GCF_008632895.1 Mastomys coucha
AAAAAAAAAAAAAAAAAAAAAAGAAAAGAAAACAATCCATATCTAAACTAGAAGAATTTACTGGAGATTCTTCACTAAGTTTACCGAGTAACTAGACTTTACTGTCAAGAAAGAAAATAAATAATAAGAATGCTTTTCCCAAAGTAAAGCCCATTTTCTAACAAAATCTCAGTGTACTTGTATGCTAGGGAGATGCATAGATAAGAATTCTCTACACTCAAACCACTGGGAATAAATAATTAATCAAAGTTGTGTTTCTGACTATATTAAGCCAAAACTGTTTCTGGGCACCTAGGTTCATATACTTGTTACTCCAATTTTCAATATTCCCCTATGGTTTAAGAAGCAATTTGTTAAAAGAAAACATTGAATTTTCCCTGACAAAAATACTGAAGGGAGGAGAATATTATCAAATTTAATTCCCTCTCCAATGCATGTTTCGTTTTTATAATTTATATAAAGTCATAAATATATTATAGAGAGTAGTAGGGAATCTCAGTGGTACATTCCTATGCATAAAATGACTAGATACTGAAGCTTTTACCTCCCTCCAGTACAGATTCAGTGTGTGGGGGATATGATGCTTAATAACTCTCACCAGCTGGATTTGTGGTTCTAGGCCTATTGCCATAATAATTGTAGAGTAAAAGGCCTTCAGACACTGTTTCTTGGAATTATTGACTTTCCAATTTTTCTATGTCTAACAAATGCACTATATCTGTTAGTGTAACCGTATCATACAAATAGATAAATGGTGGTACTGGAGTGTTTCTTTGTAGAGTGTATCCTCTCCAGACAGGGATTCAGCATAGATCACATTTAGAACATCAGATATTTTGCTGGATCTCAGTTCCAAAACTGTCATGTCAGTTGAGTTTGTGAAATGCTAAGAAATCAAGGTGTGATGATAAACAGGCATAATAAAGTGGATCACTCTAAGAAAACATGGCAGGAGTTATGTCACCTCCACATAGAGTTCGTTGGCAAAATGCTATGACAGGAACTGTCATATGGATATATATATATATATATATATATATATATATATATATATATATATATATATATATATATATATATATATGTATATATACATATACATATATATATCTGTGTGTGTTTATATTATATATGGGAGCCTTTTGCTTTCCTGGAGTCTGGGATTTTCTATTGGCTACCTTCATTCCCCATTCCCCATTGCTATAGACCTCTGTTCAATTTCCTGACCCTCTGCACATCTCCTCTGTCTCTTCCCACAATCTATATTTTTCACATAAAAGGAAACACTTGACATTCTTCTTTTTCATTCTGGCTTACTTCACTTAAGATAATATGTTTAATTTTTTTTCAACAAATTGCGTAATATACTTTTCTTTGTTCCAAAAGTACATTTGTTCATGTGTGTTTGTATGTGTATCTGTGTGTAAAATCTCCTTTTATTTGTTGTTTTATTTTTATAATTGTCTGTTGATATATTTTGTTCTAGTAGATCTACATTTGAGGTTTTTACTTTCAGTCTCTGAACAATTAGGATTTCTACAATAGTTCTGTTTATATTTCCACTTGCAATGCATAAGCATTCATTTTCTTCCATTTCTTGTCAAAATTTGTTTTCTTGAATATATCTATCATGATTGTGTGAGATGATGTTTGAACACACTTTAATTTGCAATTAATTTATATTTTCCTGATGACAAAATACACTGAAAATTTCCAAAATGTTCAATAGTGTACCTAGGTACGTCAGAATTCAGGTCTTTCACATGATGTATAATCTCTTTATGAATCTGTTCGTGTGAAAGATACATATCTAGTTTCACTGTTCTATATGTGCATACACTTTGTTTAGTAACATTTTAATGTGTTTATATTTTATAATTTGTGTAGTTTTCTCAAATATTAAATAGGTGTCAATTTGTGGGTTTAGATTAGCACATTTAAACTTTATGTGTATGTACCGTGTGTGTTTCCAGACTATCTGTTGTTGCAGGATGCAGCAAAACCCTCTGTGGTGATCAGAAGGCTACTTCCAAGACCATTCTCTCTCTACCTTCGGATCTCAGGAATCAACTCAGGTCATCAGACTTAGTGCCAACCACCTTGACCCACTAATCTATCTCATCTGTCCTACTTCTGGGTCATCTCTTTGCATTTCTGGTGGTGTAATGATCCCATGTTGTTTGTTACTGTGGGTCTCTAGTACAAATTGAAATTAAGAAATTTGATAATTCTAGCCTTATTCTATCTCCAACACATTGTTTGCTATTTTCAGAACCAATTTTGCTCCTCATATGACTTTTAAAATTGTTTTCTCACAATCTCCCAAAAATGTCACTGGAATTTTTCCCACTAATAAATATGACATATTGACCTGATTCAGTAACATATCCAAGGTCACAATATCACTTCTGTTAAACCATGAGCATTTCTGGTTCTTTCCTTCTTCTAGGGTTTCTTCTGTCACTATTTACTATGTCTTATGTTGTAGTTATTGCAGTCTTTCACCTCCTTGCAGAAGTTTGT
This sequence comes from Mastomys coucha, assembly GCF_008632895.1. Taxonomy (NCBI): domain Eukaryota; kingdom Metazoa; phylum Chordata; class Mammalia; order Rodentia; family Muridae; genus Mastomys; species Mastomys coucha. Next base: position 32,032,247 of record NW_022196913.1, read on the forward strand.
TTCTGTTCATTGTATATAATTTTAAAACTATTATGAAAGGCTTTATTATTTTTTGTCTTCTTTGCATCCAGTTACTGTTACAAGGAAGGAAGTGCATGTTCATTATACATGCCACTACATTGCTGACAGTCTTTATCACGTGAAAGAGATTGTTTTGGTCAAGTCTTTAATATCTTTTAAGTATGAAAGCATGACATCTGCCATGAGAGTTAATTACCTTTTCCATAGTTTACTTTTGATCTGAATTCATCTGGCCCAGATCCTTTCATTTTTCTGAGAGTTCACCACTGCTGAAGTCTTACTACTCATTATTGATATGGTGTTTTTCTCTGTGTGCTAATTTAGGTATGTTCAACCATCAGCTGTTTCTAGCATTAATTAATATTTTCAATGTATAAAATAATTATCCTGTGGTTCATTGTAATCTCTTGCAACCATGTGTCTCATGTGTAATTTTATTAAATTGAGTGGTGGTGATCTCTCTGCTTTTATTTAGATTGAGATTTGTCAACCTACTTCATTTCTTTGAAAGAACCAAGACTTTACTCATTAGTTTTTATATAATTCCTTTAGTCTCCTTTTTTATTATTAATTACTTCCCTGACACCATTTTTAACCATAAATCCTTTTGATGTCAGGTGTGTTCTTTGTGTTTTTGAGATGTTGTGATATATCATTAACTTTGTGTTTGAGATCTTTATGAATTTTCAATGTAAGCACTCATTTGTGTAATCACTCGTCTCTGAAAACTATGCTTTTGATTTGTGCTTGCTAAATCACTAATGTTCTAAGAAACTGTGTTTCCATTCTCTTGTTATTCCAGAGTTTAAATATCATCTCCTTGGTTTGTTCAATGGCATACCGTTTATTTTGTGCTGGAAGTACTTTTATAACAGGTTTGGTTTTTCTCATCACTGATGACTGCTTTTTTTTTTTAAATTGTGTGCTATGATACGCTACAAGACATCTTTGGCTCCTTTGTACTTAAGGAATGTTTTATGACCTAAAGTGTGACCTTTTCTTTTGTCTTGTGGAATTTTCTTTTAATTTTTATGGTGATAAAGCTTTCATCTTATGTGTAAACTTCTCATCTGAATTTCTTCCATCTCAGGACTCTAAAACAGAGACCTGAAACTTTAATTACAAAACTAAGTTACTTTACATTTAGAATTATTATTTACAAAGACATTCATTGTACAGTTTGTTAGATTGCTTTTCTATTTGGTTGGATTGCTATATGTTCTATCTTTTTCATGTTTGTATGCAAGCCATTTCTTTTTAAAGATGTAATTTCTATTTTCTTTTATCTCCAGATAGTTTTTCTCCTGCCCTTATTAAGACATATTTACATGGGCTTTGGTAGAGTTGGTAGGGCAGTGCCAGCAAGTCTAAATCATGATGGGGGAGTTTGTTTCTTCATGGCTTCCAGGCGTCCATTCTTGACCACCTTACAATGAATGGTACTATTTGTGCAGTAATGCAGTTTGACATGGCTTGGAAATCATATAAGTATCAAAGACACTAGTTTTGGAAATCTCTTTGACAATAGTGAGCTCTGCAAGATTACAAATGAAGAATATTCCAAATGAAGACCTACGAGATTGCAAATCAAGACCTTCTTAATTGGTCTGTCCTTGACCATGAACTGGGCACAGTTGGCCTAACAAATTGCCTAAATTTGCCAGTATCCTTTTTTATGAGACATAAATTTTGTGAGACCATTGTCGTTTCCTTCTCCTTGTCCTCCTTTTCCTCTCCCTCCTCCCACTTGTAATATTAGAGCATGCAGTGGAAAAGATTACTTATTTTCTACTTCCTCCTTGTTTATGTATTCTTTTCATGGAATCTATCTTTTCTTATGTTCTTTTGGTAGAACTGTTTTTCTTTTGCTTTGTTTCAAAGATTTATTTTAGCAGCTTCTACAATATCAGTGTTGTAGTCATGGAATGACTTAATTTGAGCTTCTCTTAAAATATTCTATTTCATTGATAACATTAAAATATAAGTTCCTGAATAAAACCTTGTTGGTTGACAAATTATTTACTTTCAGTTTTTTATTATTTATATATTTAATATTTATATGTTTTAAATTATTTTATTCAGTATTTACTATGTATATACTTATATTTTATATTATTTGCATATTTTTATATTTAATATTAATATTTATATATTTAAAATTATTTACTATTCTTTTTTTTTTTACTTCAATGATTTTAAAGTGAGAGATCTGATATTGTTCCAGTGTCTTTGCTTGGTAAAAGAACATGACATATTTGGAATAAAGTCTCTGTCTTTTTTTTCTTTTATGTCTCTATTATCTAAATTTTCCTATTGCATAATTTTCCTATAAAAGTGGCATATCTCGTGTCTGCAGACAGGATGGAGGTGGGGCAGTTACCAATGGCCCTTCCTTCAGTCTCTGTTCCATTTTTTGTTCTTGTTCTTCCTTTGGATAGGAACCCACCTAGGGATCCATTTTGTCTACAGACACCAAACCCACTCTTCCCATTGCCAAGAGGAACTTGCTGACAGGAACCTGGTGTGGCTGCTTCTTGGGATGTTCAGCTAGCAACTGACTAATGCAGATATGAATGCTTGAAGTCAACCATCAGACTGAGCTCTGGGACCCTTGTGGGGGAGTTGGCAGAAGAACTTAAAGAGTTAAAGGGAATTCCAATCCCATTGGAAAAACAACATCAACTGGCAAGACCACCCAGTGCTCCCAGGGACTAAACCACCCACCAAGGAGTGTACACTGAGGGATCCATGGCTCCAGATACAAGGGTAGCATAGGATGACCTTGTCTGATATCAACGAAAGTGGAGTCCCTAGATCCTGTGAAAGTTTGATGCATCATCATAGGAGAATGCTCGTGTGTTGGGGCAGGAGAGGCTTGATGGGGAGGAGCATTCTCATAGAGCAAAGGGGAGAGAGGAGAGGAAGAAAATTCACAAGGGTGTCTCTGAAATGGAAGACATGGTCAAAAACAAAGAAAGGGTCACAAGGAAGAAAGTATCTAGAGCTTGCACCAAGAATATATAGGCCCTACAATGATTGACCTGTATGGATTTCTTTAAACTGCACTGAAAAAAAAAATGAACCCTGAGAACAAAATGGTGGTGCTAAGTTTAGAGCAGGGGATTCTGGAATTTAAAGTTCCCACAGATGATTGCATATCACTAATTGCCATTACACTAGACAGCTGCATATTTGGAGATGGGTGACAATGGTGATCCAACTGGACAACCTGCCATCACCATTAAAATCAGCATACACAAGAATTCCTGAGGCCTGGTTCTGAGAATGCATAAAATATGAGAATAGAGAACTTCTTATTTATTTGTTCTTCTCTCATACAATATATAACTATTACAGCCTCCCTGTCTCCACTCCTTCCAGCCACCCACATCGACCCTCTCCCCTAGATCAACTGCTCCTGTTTCCCTTCAGAGAAGAGCAGATCTCCCAAGGATATGGAAAAAATACTGCATAATTAGATTAGGCACAAACCCCCATATTAAAGCTGAACAAGACAACCCAGTATGAGGATAACTGTCCAGAGAGCTAGCAAAGGAGCCAGCAAGGCACCAACTCCTACTGCAAAACGTCATACAAACAACCCAAACTAAAAAAAAAATTTTGATAGGGATTGCATTGAATCTCTAGATTGCTTTTGGCAAGATGGTCATTTTACTATATTAATCCAGTCAATCCACAAGTATGGGAGATTTTTCCATATTCTAAGCTATCCTTCAATTTCTGTCTACAGAGACTTGAAGTTTTTGTTATTCAGATCTTTCACTTGCTTATTTAGAGTCACACCAAGGTATTTTATATTATTTTTGACTATTGTAATGGTGTCATTTCCCTATTTTCTTTCTCAGCCTGTTTATCCTTTGAGTAGAGGAAGGCTACTGATTTGTTAGAGTTAATTTTATGTCTAACCACTATGCTGAAGTTGTTTACCAGGCTTAGGAGTTCTCTGGTGGAATTTTTTGGGTCACTTAAATATACTATCATATCATCTACAAATAGTGATATTTTGACTTCTTTCTTCCTAATTTGTATCCCTTTAACCTCCTTTTGTTGTGTAATTGCTTTGGCTAGGACTGCAAATACTATAGGGAGAGAGTGGACAGCCTTCTTTAGTCTCTGACTTTAGTGAGATTAGTTAAAGTTTCTCTCCATTTAGTTTGATGTTGCCTACTGGTTTGGTGTATATTACTTTTATTATGTTTAGATATGGATATTGAATTCCCGATCTTTCCAAGACTTTTATCACAAAAAGTGTTGATTTTTTTCCAAATGCTTTCTTAGCATCTAATTAAATGATTATGTGGATTTTTTTTGCAGTTGTTTATATAGATGATTATGTTGATGGATTTCCATTTATTGAACTGTCCCTGCATTCCTGGGATAATGCCTATTGCAAATGATCTTTTTGATATGTTCTTGGTTTAGGTTTCCAAGAATTTTATTGAGTATTTTTGCATCAATATTCATGAGGGTAACTGCTCTGAAGTTCTCCTTCTTTGTTGGATCTTTTTTGTGCTTTAGGAATAAACATAGTTGTGGCTTCATAGAATGAATTGGGTAGTGTTCTTTCTATTTATATTTTGTGGAAGATAGAAGAGTATTGGTATTAGGTCTTCTTTGAAGATCTGATATATTTCTGTACTAAAACCACTTGGTCCTGAGGATTTTTTTTTTGGTTGGGAGGCTTTTAATGACTACTTCTATTTCTTTAGGGGATATGGGACTGCTTAGAAGCTTTATCTGACCCTGATTTAACTTTGGTACCTGTTATCTGTCTAGAAAATTGTCCATTTTATCCAGATTTTTCAGTTTTGTTGAGTATAGGCTTTTGTAGTAGGATCTGATGATTTTTTTAAATTTCCTTGATTTCTGTTGTTATGTCTCCCTTTTCATTTCTGATTCTGTTAATTTGGATACTGTCTCAGTGGCCTCTGGTTAATCTGGCTAAGGGTTAATCTATCTTGTTGATTTTTCTCAAAGATCCAGTTGCTGGTTTTGTTGATTCTTTGTATACTTCTTTTTATTTATATGTGGTTGATTATAGCCCTGAGTTTGATTATTTCCTGCCATCTACTCCTCTGTGTGTATTTGTTTCTCTTTGTTCTAGAGCTTTCAGGTGTGCTGTCAAGCTGCTAGTATATGCTCCCCCAGTTTCTTTTTGGAGGCAATTAGAACTATGAGTTTTCCTTTGGCACTGCTCTCATTGTGTAGCTTGAGTTTGGATATGTTGTACCTTCATTTTCATTAAGTTCTAAAAAGTCTTTAATTTCTTTCTTTATTTATTCCTTGACCAAGTTACTGAGCAAAGAGTTGTTCAGCTTCCATGTGACTTCCTGAGTTTTTGTTGTTGTTGTTGTTATTGAAGACCAGCCTTAGTCTGTGGTGATCTGATAGGTTCCATGGGATCATTTCAGTCTTCTTGTATCTGTTGAGGCCTGTTTTGTGACTGATTATACAGTTAGTTTTGGGGAAGGTACCGTGAGGTGCTGAGAAAAAGATATATTCTTTTGTTTTAGGATGACATGTTCTATAGATAGCTGTTATATCTAATTGGTTCATAAATTCTGTTAGTTTCACTGTGTCTCTGTTTAGTTTCTGTTTCCCTGACCTGATGAGAGTGGGGTGTCAAAATCTCCCACTATTGTTGTGTGAGATATAATATGTGCTTTTAGCTTTAGTAAAATTTGTTTTATGAATGTTGGTGTCCTTGCATTTGAAGTATAGATCTTCAGAATTGAAAGTTCATCTTGGAAGAATTTTCCTTTGAAGAGTATGAAGTTTCCTTCCTAATAGTTTTTGGTAACTTTTGTTTGAAAGCCGATTTTATTTGATATTAGAATGGCTACTATAGTTTGTTCCTTTGGATGATTTGCTTGGAAATTTTTTTCCAGCCTTTTTGATGACATAGTGTATGTCTTTGTCACTGAGGTGCATTTTCTGTACACAGCAAACTGCTGGATCCTGTTTTCATATACAGTCTGTTAGCCTATGTATTTTTATTGGGGAATTGAATCCATTGACATTAAGAGAGATTAAGGAAAAGTGATTGTCGGTTCTTGTTACTTTTGTTGTTATAGGTAGAATTATGTTTGTGTGGCCATATTCTTTTGGGGCTGTTGAAGAAGTGTACTTTCAAAATTCCAAATTATTTCTTCATAGAGTTAAAAAGAGCAATTTGCAAGTTCATTTGGAAAAAATAAAAAATGCAGAATAGTGAATGCTATTCTCAACAGTAAAAGAACTTCTGGGTGAAAGAGCATCCCTGAACTCAAATTGTATTACAGAGCAATAGTGATAAAAAGTGCATGGTATTTGTACAGAGACAGGCAGGTAGATCAATAGAAAAGAATTGAAGACCCAGCAGGGTTGTGGTGGCACACGCCTTTAATCCCAGCACTTGGGAGGCAGAGGCAGGCGGATTTCTGAGTTCGAGCACAGCCTGGTCTACAAAGTGAGTTCCAGGATAGCCAGGGCTACACAGAAAAACCCTGTCTTGGAAAATAAATAAATAAATAAATAAATAAATAAATGAATAAATAAGTAAATAAATAAAAGAATTGAAGACCCAGAAATGAACCCACATACCTATGATCACTTGATATTTGACAAAGTAGTGGAAACCATCCAGTTGGAAAAGAGCATTTTCAACAAATGGTGCTGGTTCAATTGGTGTTGAAGGATACAAATCGATCCATTCTTATCTCTTTGTACAAAGCTCAAGTCCAAGTGTATCAGGGACCTCCACATAAAACCAGATACACTAAAACTAATAGAAAAGAAAGTGGGGAGTAGCCTCAAGCACATGGGCACAGAGGAAAGTTTCCTGAACGGAACTCCAATCACTTATGCTCTTAAGATCAACAATTGATAAAGGGGACCTCATAAAGTTGTAAAATTCTGTAAGGCAAAGGACATTGTCAATAAGACAAAATGGCAAGCAACAGGTTGGGAAAAGAATTTTATAAATCCTACACCTCACAGAGGGCTAATACCCATACATACAAAGAACCCAAGATGGTAGACTCCAGAGAACCAAATAACCCTATTAAAAATGGGGTATAGAGCTAAACAAAGAATTCCCAATTGAGGAATATTGAATAGCCAAGAAGCACCTAGAGAAATGTTCAACATCCTTAGTCATCAGGTAAACAACCCTGAGATTCCACCTCACACCAGTCAGAATGGCTAAGATCAAAAACTCAGGTGAGAGCAGATGTTGGAGAGGATGTGGAGAAAGAGGAACACTCCTCCATTATTGGTGGGATTGCAAGCTGGCACAACCACTCTGGGAATCAGTCTGATGGTTCTTCAGAATATTGGACATAGTGCTACCTGAGGACCCAGCTATACCACTCCTGGGCATATAACCAAAAAAGAAAATGCACAAACATATAACAAGGAAACATGCTCGATCAATTTTATAGCAGCCTTATTTATAATAGTCAGAAGCTGGAAAGAACCCAGATGTCCTTCAACAGAGAAATGAATACAAAAAATGTGGTATACACAATGGAGTACTACTCAGCTATTTAAAACAATGACTCCATGAAATTCTTAGGCAAATGGATGATGAGTGATGTAACCCAGTAACAAAAGAACACATATTGTATGTACTCACTGATAAGTGGATTTTAGCCCAAAAGTTCAGGATACCCAAGATAAAATTCAGAGACCACATGCAGCTCAAGAAGAAGGAACACCAAAGTGCAAAAGCTTCTGTCCTTCTTAGAAGGGGGAGCAAATTACTCATTGGGGGATCTACAGAGATGAAATGTAGAGCAACGGCTGAAGGCATGGCCATCTAGAGACTGCCCCTCCTGGGGATCCATCCCATATACAGACACCAAACCCAGACACTTTTGAGGATGCCAAGAAATGCTTACTGACAGGAGTTGATGCAGCTATCTTCTGAGAGACTCTGCCAGAATCTGACAAATACAGAGGCAGATGCTTGCAGCCAACTATTGGAATGAGCATAAGATTCCAATGGAGGAGTTAGAGAAAAGACTGAAGGAGTTGAAGGCTTGCAACCTGATAGAAAGAACAACAATATTAACAAAACAGACATGCCCCCAGAATTCCCAGAGACTAAGCCACCAACCAAAGAGTACACATGGAATAACCCATGGCTCAAGCTACATTAGTAGCCAAGGTTGGCCTTGCTGGGCATTAATGGGAGGAGAGGCCCTTGATACTGTGAAGGCTCAATGCCCCACTGTAGGGGAATGCCAGGGCCTGGAGGCAGAACTGGGTGGGTTGTTTGGAGAATACCCTCAAAGAAACAGGGGGTGCAGTGATGGGATAGGGTGTTTCCGGAAGGGAAACTGGGAAAGGGGATAACATTTGACATGTAAATAAATAAAATAGCCAATAAATAAACGTATATGCAGACGACCCAGTACAGACCCATCCAGACTCCGTGGTTGCTGCTTCAGTTTCTGAGTCTCTTTTGAGTCCTGTTTAGTTGATTCTGTGGGCCATGCTCTTCTATTGCCCACCCCTCTGTCTCCTAAAATCCTTCCCCTTCCCTTCTGAGGGGTTTGCTGAGTTCCACCTAATATTTGGCTGTGCCTATATGCATGAACAGAGATTCATTCTCAAGAGAGATAAGGCAAGTATGGACTGAGATGATATCTTGGTCAGAATTTCATTGAAGGTAAAAAATCAATGAAAAACAGAGATGATACCAAAGGGTCTAAGAGAGAAATTCTGCCTAAGAGGTCTACCAGAAAGGATATGTAAATGACAAATGGGGAAACTGAAATTCTGGGCCTGAGCTAAAGCAGCTGCCAGAGAAGCACAGACGGTGACCTCAAACCCCTGGAGCCATGCCCCAGAGCAACACAGACTCAGATGGCTCAGTCCAGAGTGTGTGGCTCTGTCACCAATCCAGATGCCTCAATGGAATTTACATCCTCACCAGAAGTCAGAGCAGTAAAGATCATAGTGGAATGATATCTAGGCCAGGTGTGGCACTAAGTGGCCTAGACAACCACAACCAGGTCACTTCACTCCAGCCTTCTCCCTGCATTAATCTCAGTGGCAATATAGCTTCCTGCTCCTGACCCACTCCTCATTGACTTGAATAATCACTTGATCTCACAGCAGGCAAATAATCTCAACTCCCTCAGATAAATGATGTTCTACCAAAGCAGCTGGCCAACCCTCAGCTCTGTTCCCACCCCAAAGTTTCTCTCAGCATCTTCAGCAATCTAGCATACAGGATAGCCTCCCTCAACTTCCAATTACTTCACCTTTATCCTTATACCAATTACCTACTAAATCCTGCCTCCCCAAGGGTATCTGCAGCTGCCCAACATATACAGTTTTCTTACTATTCCCCTAGAGAGTATATTTACTCCATCCAACAATACCAAACTCTGCCTCTGACTCTCTGTGTCTCTCTGTGTGTCTGTGTCTCTCCGTGTCTCTTCAGTAGAACCCAGTATAGTCAACTGCTGTCTTTCAACAGCCTTATTCATAGCCAATGATACCTTGCCAACAGGATATGGTTTCCTATGTCATGCTTGGAGTTCAGCAGCCTCAGAACCAGGGTCTCCTCAGCAACCAGAATGGAGCTTTTGGGCCATATGCAAGACCTGGGGTTCAGTGTCCTCCACTGCCTTCTTGCAAAGCCCCACTGATCAGTGACCTACAAAAGCTTTGTCTAGCCCCCTTTCCAGGAGTCCATGCTAGTCCCTCACAGACAGCAGGTAGAAGCACGGCTCTTAGCAATGGCTGTACCCATGCTCAGTATGATCCTGCCAAATCAAAATAATTGTATGAGCCCTTCTGTCATTTCTACAGCTTCCTGGCTCTGAGCAGTAACAAATACTTCAATCTCCCTTTCCATGAAGCTCACTTCAGATAGCATAGCATTACATCTTCTGGACCAAATTTATTGTTCATATAATTTGAATTGCCTTATAGACCAACAGTATACATGCATATATGCATACAAATCCATCCATGTCAGTGCATGTAAGTCAGTGCAAACACTAAAGCATCATCAGGGCCAGAAGAATGGAGTCTTGTAAGATCCTGACAGTGACCCCAGGCCAACACACAAATGCTACAACCCTGTCATATCGCTTAGTTTCCAGCACCCTCTTCTGTCACTATCCTGCCTGCACTGGTCAAGCACCTGCCTTTTCTTATATAATTCACTGAGCCTGGGGTCCTGCAGAGAGTTTGGGGAGTTGTTCCCTCTTAAGAGCAGTTATTAGAGTACAATCTCTCTATATTCCCTCCCTTGCTCTATGGCTAGTCGGTTTACATGGTGTGCCAGAGACAGGGTGGTTTGAGTCAAGGAAACAGGAGCAATAGACACTCAGATCTGCCTCCACTGATGGAGGGTCAGCAGATGCTCTGCTTGAAATGGGGCTGGAAACGTCTGATCTTCCTGAAGGCATCACTTGTACAAAGGCTGACACATTCTTCACCCAAGTGGTCATGTCTAGCATCAAGATCTAGTGGTTTGTGTCATACTAACAGACGCATTATCTTATTATACATACAGATGTTTGCTGAATATATCCACTGTGAATTTTCTTTAATCTATTTTTGATGTATCAAATCCTAGTGTTGGACTCTCTACATTTTAATGGTATTATTGGTGTTCTTGCTACAGGAAGCTGTTTCTTCAAATACTGTCTTACATTGAAACCCATACTGTTAACTCTACTCACCCTCTCTCAATAAAGAAGAGGAGTTTTAAAATGTTTGGTAGGTATTCCTTCTAGTCACTTTCTGCTGGATCTGTATAATACATGTAACCACAATAAATCTGTCTAAAAATTTTGATTTCAATTATGTACCACTTTGAGGTCTTTGAAAAGCTATTGCACTGGAGAGACTTCCCAGAATTCTAAAATTGCTTGTACTTATATACTTCCATGACCACATTTTCTGTATCCATTCCTCTGTTGAGGGACATCTGGGTTCTTCCCAGCTTCTGGTTATTATAAATAAGGCTGCTATAAACTTGATCGAGCATGTTTCCTTGTTATA
>NW_022196913.1:32043305-32084618 GCF_008632895.1 Mastomys coucha
GTATATGCTTAGGAGTTGTATATGCCCAGGAGTGTTATAGCTGGGTTCTCAGGGACTACTATGCCTGATTTTCTGAAGAACCAACAGATTGATTTCCAGAGTGGTTGTACCAGCTTGCAATCCCACCAATAATGGAGGAGTGTTCCTCTTTCTTCACATCCTCACCAGCACCTGCTGTCACCTAAGCTTTTGATCTTAGCCATTGTGACTGGTGTGAGGTGGAATCTCAGGGTTCTTTTCATTTGCATTTCCCTGATGACTAAGGATGTTGAACATTTCTTTAGGTGCTTCTCAGCCATTTGATATTCCTCAGTTGAGAATTCTTTGTTTAGCTTGTACCCCATTTTTAATAGGATTATTTGGTTCTCTGGAGTCTACCTTCTTGAGTTCTTTGTATATATTGGATATTAGCCCTCTATCAGACGTAGGATTGGTAAAGATCTTTTTCCAATCTGTTGCTTGCCATTTTGTTCTATGGAGTACTACTCAGCTATTAAAACCAATGATTTTATGAAATTCTTAGGAAAATGGATGGATTTGGAGAATGTCATCCTGAGTAAGGTAACCCAATCACAAGAGAGCACACATGGTATGCACTCACTGATAAATGGATATTAGTCCAGAAGCTTGGCATACCCAAAATACAATCCACAAACCACATGAAACTCAAGAAGAAGGAAGACCAAAGTGTGGATACTTCAGTACTTCTTAGAAGGGGGAACAAAATACCCATGGAAGGAGTTGCAGAGACTAACTATGGAGCAGAGACTGAAGGAAGGACAATCCAGAGACTGCCCCACCTGGGGGATCCTTCCCATATACAATCACCAAACCCAGACACTATTGTGGATGCCAGCAAGTGCAGGCTGACAGGAGCCTGATATAGCTGTCTCCTGAGAGACTCTGCCAGTGTCAGATTAATAAAGAAGTAGATGCTCACAGCTGTCAATTGGACTGAGCACAGGGTCCCCAATGAAGGAGCTAGAGAAAGGACCCAAGGAGCTGAAGGGGTTTGTAGATCCATAGGGTTAACAACAATATGAACTAAATGGTACTCCCAGATCTCCTGGGGACTAGACCACAAAAAGAGGTGGGACTTGTGGCCCCAGCTGCATATGTAGCAGAGGATGGCCTAGTTGATTATCAATGGGAGGACAAGCCCTTCATCCTGTAAAGGCTCTATGCCCCAGTGTATGGGAATGCCAGAACCACGAAGCGGGAGAGGGTGTGTTGATGATGAGGGAGATAGGGAGGGATTAGGGGGCTTCTTTTGGAGGGGAAACCAGGAAAGGTGATAACATTTGAAATGTAAATAAAGAAAATATCTAATAAAATAAATAAATAAACTTCCATGACACAAAATATCTCACAGAATGGAATTGCCATTTATTTTCAGCCCACATCCACCACCCCACGAGTTGTATATAGATGACAGGCATGCTAAATGGAAAGAATATTAAGGGAAGAGAATACTATAAGATGCTTTTGTGTTTCGTTTTATGAAAGAGAACCATTGCATTCATGCATACCTTGAAAAGTATAAAATTATAAGAAACTTCAAAACAATAGTTCACCAAGGATCTTGGTAAAATCTTACAGAGTTGCAGATGTCACCACTATAAAGCGTACACATCAAGTGCTTGAGATAAAGGTCAACTGTAAATGTGTCAACACGCAGACAGTAAAACAATTTATAAAGAGTCAAAAATTGGCGTTCTTTGTCAGTGGCCTGTAAGGATGCCAGATCCTTCCATAAAGGGTAGTCATTCTTTTCCTTCATTCCAGGGTGAACCTAATGACCAAAAGGATAGTCAGACACTTAATATTACCACAAATTATATGTATTTGTCATTTTTCATTCTAAATATTAAATTATATTTAGGTAAATAGTAGTAGTGTAAGATGTTGGCTAGAAATACAGATTTCTATAAATCTATCAGAGACTACTACAAATCGGTCATCTAAAAGCTAGATTGGAGACACATGGATAAATTTTCTTACAATAAATTGATATCAGTTAAAGTATGATATTTAATGGCTAGATAGAGGACCAGAACATTCGCACCTGAGAGTAGCTCTGTGCAGCCAAGGGACCACAAAAGCACTATTGAGAGTTTTCTCACATAGAAGGTAGACAGGCCAGGGGTGAATGTGATTAGGGAGGATGAGATAATCAGGTTACGTCACTTTGCTCAGAAAAGTTACTCTCCAAGTGATTGTGAAGAAGAACAGCTTCATTTTCTGTCTGTCATTGTGGTGAAGCTACATGTAAGATGGAATGTCTACAGTGTGTTCATGAGAAGTGCTATGTATCAAAATTCCTCATTTACTATAGAAGTCAGATCATTTGCGAAAGAGAAAACTGAAAGGTAGGAAGATTGCTTACCTTCCTGAGCATCATCATGACAGTCTCTATAAGCTCTCCGTTTAGGGTCCTGATGGCATTGGCTCTTACTACAAGTGCATCAGGAGCACCTTTCATACGATGAAGTTCAGTCTCTAGGTGGTACAGAGGCTTATTCCAGGCATTCAATATGCTGAGTATAATTTTCAGGAAGTCTTTAAGCTATTCATCACAAAGGAGCAATGATATTGAGATAAATGAAATATACAAGAATATCTTTTGGACAAAAGTGATGTACAACCATAAATTCAACCATTCACTTATATTTTGCCAGAATTAAATAACTTATATGAAGAACTACTTTTTGTAATGATCTATAATACTGATCATATTCTACTGTTCACATGAAATTTTACTGCCTGTTCTGTGTGTAAAATTTACATACTTGACTGTTTTGCTTGTTTACAGGCATCTGAGGCTTTGCTTGGGAGTCAGTAGGTTCCTACAGAACATGATTTAGGAAAGACAGATACTTTCAGTCCAAAATATAAATCATTTAACTCAGATTAACCATTCTAATAAACAAGATTGGTCACAACCATACTAAATTATGATAACTAGGCTATTTTAGAATAACAATAGAAAGACATATTGAAGGCAACCTGTAGTGATAGATGTAATTTCCTGAGTCAACTTGGCTCCTTCCCTCTAGCAGAACTGTCTACTTGTCAGCATGTACAGGAGAACAATGGTACAAATAGCTTTAATAACATCAAATGGTGATGGCATAGAGGTTACTGGGAGCTTGATGGCATGTGACTAAGAATGGAGGCTTGAATTGGATATATAACTGATGCCCATTCTTACTAGTTGGGGAAAAGGACCAATTACATTAACCTTTTAAATCCTCACTTTTATTAGCTCAAGTAGCTTTTAGGAGGGATTTTTTCAGTAATATTAAAAAATTAATAATACTCTGTGAACCACCTAGTCCTGGAGTAGGTCACTCAAAATATCTACAAACATTCCCTGTTCCCTTAACCCCTTTTCCTTCACCTGTTCTTATTATTTTCAAAATGACATCAAATTAATTCATTAGGAGATAAGTTATGGCATTGAATCAAAAGAAAGAGATCGAAAAATTATAAATGCAGTTGCTGGGATACATAGACCTCATCACAAGTGAGGGTATAGAGAGACTTTAAATATAAATATAAGACTAATTTGCATAGAAAAATTCACTAAGCCTCAGTAGAAAGTACAAAAATCATGAAGTAAAGAAAACAGAAAAATCAGAACCAGGCAAGTTGTAAGAATTAACAAGAGTCTGTGTGATGGTCAGTTATGAAAATTTCACCAATGGGGAGACAAAAGTGATAGATGAAGAAGACAGTTGTGTTTGCATGTCTCAGGAATAGACATAAATGGTTTTTTATCCAGTGATTACAACTAAGTTAATAAGTAATAATTATTTATTATATAATAATAAATAATAAGACATCTTTGAGCCACCTCTGGAATTTCATGGTTCTTCTACAATATTTTTTAACATTTGCTTTAGCTTATAATTCATCACCCACCTCACAGATTTTCTTTCTTTAATTGCTTATTCTTACCCCATTCCCCTGCATGTTTAATTTTAGTGTTTATAAGAACCGAAAAACTGGCAATAGCAAGGTGTCCCTTCAGTTATTTAGGTGAAAATCCTGGTCTGAGGACTCACTGAGATCTTTCTGGCCTCCTCCATGGTTTCTGGAATGCTGAGGGAAAATGTATGGCAGCTGCTGAGAGCCTCGGCCATGTGCCTCTGGTCCTTAAGAAAATCCAGTACCTAAAGGGTAAAATAGAAACCCAGTTAGTTCAGTTTTGGGGTTGAGGAAATAAATCCATGATGAGCATATGGATTACTTCAATAGCTCTGTAATTTTTTTTTCTTTTTCACAAGGACTACATAAAATCTGAGATGGAGAAATTTGAAAAGGTACCGCTTTAACTATATTTTTCATATTAAATTTGTAATCTCAACTTGGTTTTCATCAAATTATTTTTAACTACTCAGCCTTTTTCCATCTTTACCATGCTCTCTTATTCTCATTCCTCAGTAATTTTTGTTTAGAGGGAAAAAGCTGAAAATATTAAAATTATAAAATGTTTCAAAGAAAATCTGTTTATGATATGATTCTACTGCCATAGTTTCTATTTATCTGTATTTATTAATCTTTATTTTTTATTTGTATAAACTGCAATGCTTCTAGGTATTATAAAATTAAAGATATTCCTTTTACTAACACTGAACACTTACAACTTGTACCATACTTAAACATAACATTTGAATGGAATTTTATTAATAGTAAGTATAAATTTGTTAATCTCTATTAACAATTAGATAAGAAATATCAATAAAAACAATAAAAATCAATTAAAGACATAAAATAGAAATTAATGTTTTCATACCCATCAATATGTAAGCACATAAATATATTAATTTAAATATAGTATTTAAAATACATTCGACATAATAGTACTAATAGCCATTTTGTGAAAGTTTAATGGATTACTAAGAATATTAAGAATTAGAAGGTATCAGTCAATAATGAGGAATAAAAAAAAGTCTGAGGAGCTGGGTGGTTATGGTATATAGTTATAATCCTAGCACTTTGGAGGCAGAGGAATGCAGATATCTGTGAGTTTGAGGCTAGCCTGGTTTACAGTGTAGGTTCCAGGACAATCATAATTACACAGAGAAACCCTATCTACAAATAAACTCATGATTAAAAAAGACAATATAAACACATATTTATTTCAAATACAGACATTTTTGGGATACTGTTGTACACTTCATTTTCTCTTGCCATTATTGACCTTGAACAAGTAATATATTACCACCAGTTAGAGAAAATCTAGTTTCAGTTCTAAACCAACAAAAGAAACTATGGTGTCTGAGATTTATCAGCAATGACTTCTAGCAGTTGAGAGTTCATAAAAGGCCATTAGCTTAGTGTCCTCTCCTTGGCTGATATGGGGTCCTATTCATGTTTGTAGTCCCTGTGCACATGTGTTAGAATGCAGCTAAATTTTATAGGAAAGCAGCACCACCTGGGAAAGGACACTGGAGCTTGAGTCCTGATAAGGATGCCTGGGAGATAAGACTCCTACCCCACTATAATTCTTACACAGAATTCATGAGACTTTGGAGTCTAATCACATTAAAATCATTATGTTTTCCTTTCCTTTTCTTTTCTGTTTTTCTTTTCTCTCCTCTTCTCCTTTCCCCTTCTCATCAACCAGAGATTTGCCAACGCTTTCCCAGAGATTGCCCCCTTCTTGTTCTCTTTTTAATGAGTATGGTTTTCTTTAACTTCTGGAGGAATAGTCTTGAGAATTGTTGTAGGGTTCTCCTCCTCCAAATTACAGTCCAAATCATAGTATGAAGATTCTGGGTTGTTCTCTGTTTGTTTGTTTCTTTGCTTGCTTGTTTGTTTGTTTGGCTCATTGGTTTTGAAGAAGATAAAAATCAGTGAGGTACTTACAATTTTTCTGAACATATTTGAGGAGAAGCCATTGGAGAACTGAAACAGCGTGAGGGGATGAAAAGAAACTTGTGAGTAAGCATAGAATAAGCACATGCCTGCTCTAAACACAAAGATGCAATCTCTGGCTTCATTATCTCCTCACTAACACTGCCTGGCTTCAAACAGATAGCATACAACCATTGGAAATTGATAAACCCTGTCCCTTCTAAACTTGCCTCTTACTAATAAGCATCCCCTACAAAACTTTTGTACAAAGACCCCTGGTATTTAGGAGTTTCTAAGAAGCTTTATATTATTTTTATATTTCCTTACTGGCACCAGTACAGTTTATATTTGTTCTATGCATTCTCTGCAAGTCACTATATTCCACTTCTTTTCTATGGGATGTCTGCCAATTGAAGATGCCAATGGAGACCATCCTCCTGCAAATAAGGTAAGGAAATCAAATCTTTCTGAGAAATAACTTTTGGGTTTTATGCCGCACATGTCAATTTAAGAATAATTTATTTTAAGAAAAATATGTTACTGGAGGAAAATTTTGTCTAAGTCATTGAATTCTTTGAAAGTCTTTATAATTTCACACAATTGTCCCATCCTCCTTGTCTTATTTTTCAGTAGCTGTGCTTTCTCTTTTCTTTGAAATTTTTATTATTAGAAATATCATTTGGATCTTTTCTGAAATGTACTAGAATAATTGGCTGAGGATACCAGAAGTAAATGGGATACTTACAAATATCATGCGCATTTCTATAGTGAGAGTAGTGGTGTCCTTTGAGAGTACGATGGCCTGATCAAACAGGTCTTTGAGGGACATGTCATCATAGTAAACCTCATTGTGGTGGACAGGAGCAGAAGTCACATCCTCCCACTGGAGTAGGTTTAACATCAACATCAGCGGGAGTATTCCTACTGTATAGAAACACAAGTTACACTGGACTACCCATCTCAAGTTATCAGTGGTAATTCTTCCTTAGTTATCAAAAATTTTTTTATCTCTTTCATCTTGCTGCTACCATCTTGTCTGTCACTGTACAGCCATGGTAGTGAATATATACCACTTCTAATAAAAATTTCAATTAAGTAATTATTTTCACACAGATATATGGTTTCTGAACTTGAAAACATTATCTGGCTGTGGATTATCAGAATGTATTCTAAATTTTTGGACCTTAAACTATTGAGTGTTTTTAAGTTATTCTCTGGAGACGGATTAGTGCATTGGGAATTTATGCTGATCTTAAGTAGTCACTGTCTCCCAGACACTCTTGTTACTGAATAGGCAACATTTGCCTTATTACAAGGACAGCACACTTCCATTTCAACTTTATTCCTGGCAAGAATGAATACTTGCTTGCCTGTTGTTCAATACTAAGGTTGAAGCAAGTTCTGTCACAGAAAGGATTATGTAGCCTGGCTATGCTTGGTCATAATAATACCTTCATTTGCCATTCTACCAAAAGATTCAGATTATTTTCTTAATGAATTTGAGCTTTACAATAACCCTGTAGGTAGACTGGGCCAGTGTAATAACATTAAACTATATTGACAAAAGAGGACATATATGAGATTAAGTGATTTTCCTTAAGTCTTATTCTTAGTTGGTGTGGGAAGAGAAATGCCAGCACTATAGACTTTGTACCCCACAGTGGGATGTCTTAACCATTTGGGGCTTTCATATAGATTAGGGTGGCAGAATCAATGTCCATAATTTAATATAAGTATCACCAAGCACTGTTATTTGTAAAGTCCAATCTTTACTTGTGATCACATGATCACATGACCCAGTAGACTATATGTTTGTCGACTTCCATTGCTCTATCAAAATCTTCCTTTCCTTTTTATAATGATTAATGTTGGTTTCATCTTTAATTTTATTTCACAGATGGATAAAAACAGAACTGTAACATATCAGTAATTTACACACTCAGCAGGATGGACCAGCAAATGTCTCAGCATGAAAAATCCATTCACCTCTAGTGATACAAATCTGGAAAAAACTCTCTGTTCCATTAAACTTTTAATCAATGTAATTAAAAATGTGTTACATATAGTTGGCACAAAATTGCCAAAGCAATATATATTCACATCTTCTAGCAATGTCTATTATGTTTCCAGAATTAAAGATATGTTTAAATTCACGCAAGTCATGTAACTCATGGCAGATACCCAAGATCAGGAACATACTACTTCCTTCTACAGTAGTTATATATTGAACCCATCAACTTCTATGTTATTATTACAGACAAACACCAGTATCTACAATTTTGACTTTTAGATGTGGATCAGTGTTGACATTGATGGTGTCTACCATTAGACTCGGGTACTATTCCTCTTTTTCTTAGGTCAACTAAAACAATGAAAAATGTCTCTAGACATCGCTGTCTATCTCCAGCATAAGAAGACTCCCCTTTCAGAACAACTGATATAAGAGCATACTGTACAGTTGCTCTCTAGTGTAAGGCGTAGAAAGTACTTCTCAGTAACATCTGGCCTTACTTTTGTGAGTTAGGCATAAATAAAAGTCCATTCACTTATGTGTAAAAATAATATCACCAGAGAAGCAAATTGTCTGAACAAGCTTTTCAACATAGTGCACTGTTTAAGCTTACTTAGAAGAAAGAGAGTCAGAATTACTTACAGAAGGATGACTGAGTCAAAGACAGCAACATCTCTACTGAGTCCAGCCACGGCTAGCCTGTTGATTCTGGAAATCTGCTTCTCAGTAGTTCTGCTTTAATTTTCCACCTCTACATATTGTAGTATACCATGCCCAAGGCCATAAGCTGCTAGGAGGCAGGAGGAAGTACACACCTGCAGTCTCAGTATGGCTCCATATTTCTTTTGCCTCGATGATGTCAAAAGCACCATAACAATGGTGACTAAGGGGATCACTTCTCCATCATTTGGCTTATTTCAAATCTAAGACCAGGTTCCAAATTAAATCATGAATAAACAGAGTCATCTCTACTGCATGAAGATTGGTCAGAATTTCATGATGTATGAAAGCAGCCATGTCTTTTCTTTTGCTCTTAAGTATTTTGGTGACCACTTCTGAAATATTTACTGAATCTTGAATAAGATAATTTTTAATTAATTCTGAGCATTGGAACACAAGGCCACAATTAGAGTCACATATCATGAGCAGCTTAACTCTTATGAGTCTCAGCAGATACCCAAGATACAACTCAACATTTTGCTATTATATTCTAGGCCCATAAGAGTAACACAGGGTTTAAATTCAGGTGTTTAGAAGGTCTTTAGGTAGCAAGTTATATTCATGCCAAATAATTTCTGATTACTGCCTAAGATATGACCACTAAACATCCTGAACAAGATTTACTGTAACAATCAGGATCTGTCCATGAACCTTTGCTTAAATCAAACTTAGGTGACAACTATAAGGATTGTGATTCCATTAGATGAGTTGATACATCTGTCTTGGCTTGATAATTACCTTAACTTGGGCTAAATTAACATCTCGTAGTAATAGCTCTCAGTAGTAGCCACCTATCATCTGGAACTCTAGAAGACAAGCAACTCTATGTTAACGTCTATCAAAAAAAAGATTTCTTGTTATGAACCAAGAGTATGTAACTTCTCCTTCCACAGGCTCTTATTCAGCTAGTTTACATTTAACGCACTGTTATATTTAATATATAGGAGGCCACTGGGACCTCAACATCAAACAGCTCATTGGAAGTCTATGGGAGCTCTGAGGTCTGAAGAAGAATTATTGTAAATGAAGAACATTTTGCCATTATATTCTAGGCCCATAAATGAATAAGAGGTACAACATGTAGTTTCCTAGTAGTGTGTAGGATTCTATAGCTTTGAGGACTACCAGGCCAATGAAAAGCAGTTCATGACAAACAAAAAATGATTTTTGGATCACTGGGATTAGTTAGATGTGCTAAGAAATGGGGCCATGAAAATGACCATGATGTCATACCTACTATGTTGATTATCCTGTCCAGATATTACATAGTATATTTTCTTAAGTAAAATGTTATACATCATGGACAAATCTCTGCTTGTGATCATAGTGTATATCAGAATTGGAAAAGGCCTTCCTGTATATAAAACAAGTAAGTTGAACTCATTAATTTGGAGAAATTGAGAGCATTTTCGATGGAAATATTTCATCTAATCCAGAACTCTTTCCACAGACAGATGTGACCAATGAAAAGGCAGTGGCCAAAGGGGTTTCTGGAGGCAATCAAACCAGGATTGTTCTTAACAAGCTAGCTGGGGTGGCAGGTGTGAGTTGGCCTTTTCTCCACTCACCTGGCCTGGCTTTATCAATCTGAGTTCCTCCAAACTTACCTATTCTTTGGTTACCTATGATTGTCCTTTGAAGGTCCCCCACAACAATTTGATTCTAGGAAAGACAATGTCTTATGAAGACATAAATGTGACCATAACTCCCATTGATTCTGCTCTGTTCAAATTCATATTTGAAGGAAACAACTGAAATAAGCCATGGAGTATTTCATTTTAAAGTTATATCTTATTTGGTTTTTCAAATATTTCATTTAATTTTGATGATTATGTGCATATGTGTATATGTTTGAGTATGGGCTTGTGTACACAAGTGATCCCACATGAAGGCCAGAGAAGGGTGAGTTATTTCCCAAAGCTAGATCTGTAGGCAGCTGTGAGCCACCCTACAGAGATGCTGGGAATCAAGCTCATTTTCTCTGCAAGCACACTGTGTACTCTTAAGCCAGTGAGCTATCTCTTCTCCTTACATTTGTTTTGTTATTGTTGTTCTGTTTTGTTTTGCTTTCTATTTCTTGAAGATATATTTATTAATGTTTTTGTTAAAATAAAGCTATGTCACTTCCTCCTGCATTTCCTTTTTCTAGCCCCACCCAATCACTCTTCTTTGAACCCCTTCTATGTCATCCCCACTGTGAAATTCACAATCTCTTATCTTTCATATTTCTTTCACATACATATATTTGTGTGCATGTATAAATATAAAGACTTAGAAACTAATGAGTTATTGTTGTTGTTTGTATGACTATAGTTTTAAAGCTGACCATGCTTCATTGAACAATCAGTAAGAGAGCTCATCCCTGGGAGAGGATAAGTTGGTTTTTTTTTTTTTTTTCTTAGCAATCAATAGTTGTCTGTGGTACTTTGTCTAGAGGTGAGGTCCTGTGTATTTCCATATTAAGATGCCCATTGCTGTTCTGCTCTTGTTAATGTAGTCACTTCTAGAATAGAGTGGTTTGACAGCAACTTTCTGATGTCCTTGTTCTTTCAATTTTTCTGTCCCCTCTTCTGTGCTGTTCCCTAAGCCTTGAACACCAGAAACCGTGAGGTTTATGTAGGTTTATTAGAGCTGGAGTCTTTATGGTCCTTTGATCTCCGCATTGTGTCCAGTTTTGGTTTTCAGTGATGTTATTCATTTGCTGAAAAATGAAGCTACTTTGATGAGGGGTTCTAGTTACACTTACCTGTGGATTAAAGGGTAAGATTTACAATGTAGTAAGGAATTATGCTGGTCTAAGATGTGAAGGAAGTACTTGTTTTATAAGATCCATGACCTTCCTAGCACAGAGAAGGTTGAGTAGAAAGGATGATTTTACTCTTCTTAAGTGGACCTTAAGTCAAGTTAGACAACTGTTTGTTACTTTCACCATGTGAGTACCACTTATAGTACTTTTATACATATCTTGCCTTGCTGGTAATTGTTATAGTTCATAGGTGTTGCAGTTAGGTAGGGCTGTTTAATTGTTTTCTTTTTATTGGCATTTCTCAAAGTATTTTCTGGAGCTATAGAAGGGAAGGCAGACTATAAGAAAGAGGATTTAAGGTCAGATCCAACTTAAATTATCTGAGTTGTGTGTCCTACATGTTTGGTGTATTCATTATTAGGGGTTCCCATTACCTCTGAGAGGCAAACAAGGGCTATACTGACGAGCTACATTGTTTTAAGAGTCACTTGCACTTCCATGACCAAGCCTTCAAAAGTTTTCCCATGTCTGATAGTGGGGACTTTGCTAGGCTACTGTTGTTATGGGAAACATCCTCAGCCCAAGTGCTTTAATTTCCTTTGAGATGTATATGTGTAGGAATAGGGCAGGATGTGTGTATATTTTTACATGCACATCCACTTAAGTATATTGTGTTTAATTAAGGTAAATATAAAATTATTCCTTGAGGCTTTGTTTAGCAAACTTGGTGTTAGTTGTCCCTCCTTCTCCTCCTCTATTGATTCATTCTTGTTTCCCATTTGGAATCCACTCCCTCTTTCTCAATTTATATCATCTATATCCTGCAACTTCTCTTCTAAGTCTTGCCATCTAACACTCACACCTATGGTCTCTTCATATGTTCTTGGCTCCCATACTTACTCCATGTTAGACACTCACATCTGAGGAACTACAAATGACAGAGTAAATGTGACACTTGTTTTTCTGGGTCTGGGTTACTTCATTCAATATCAAGTTTTCTAAGTCTGTATATTTCTTTGAAAACTTCATAATTTGTTTATATCAGAATATTACTTCATTATATATCAATACCACATTTTCCTGATCTATTCATCCATTAAAGGACACATATTATTTCCATTTCCAAGCTACTTTCAACATACAAGGAGAAATAGTTTTTGGTTGTTGCTCTTTTTTAATCCGCCAAGGTACTGAATTTCAATATTAGCTCATAATTGATGGAGTATTACCATTGACTTTTAAGTATCTCGACCATCCTATTACAAATTTTCATTGTGCCATGCTAACATATACCATCTCATAGATTCACACAATTGAAATCACCCAGAAAAAACAAATGGAGCAGATGAGATTTTAGCAAAAACAACATTTATGAGAGTGAAAGGCATATTTGAAAGCAGGAGGTTATTAAAATTCTAAATTCAAGAATGCTCTCCTTTATACTAAGACTGTATTTAATTTCTAGTACAAAATGAAGTGTCAGAAGGACTATAGGACAGAAAGATAAATACATGTGAGAAGACAAATATTTTTCCAGAGTCTCATAATTCGGTTGACTTTGACATGAAGTTCAAAAAGTTGAACTGAACACTAGTTAGTTGCTGTTTGGAATTCTATACATGTGTATAATGTTTTCATTTACTCTATTCCTTTCCATCCTGTCTGTAACCCCCAGCAGTATTTTCCATGCCCAACCACATGCACACTTTTATAAACCATCCAAGTACACTTATATTGACAGTATACTCAATAGTATATGAACATCCACTGGGCCATGAGCTATCAACATTTCTTAAGGGTTGGCATGATATCCTTTAAGAAATCTTAATCTTCTTCCCCAATCAGCCATTGATTGTAAACAACTGCTTAGCCTGGGATGAGTCTTTATGAGCTAGAATTTTGACTGAGTTGATCATGTACAGATTCTTTGCATGCAATGACAACTGTGTGTGAAAAGTCCCTGCTGTGTCTCTGAAATTCTATTTAGCATCAGTATAGCTTTATTTCTGTTTCTTATAACCAAAATCCCTCTCTTCCATGTTGACCTTTGGTTATCAGGAGTAAAGAACACATGACAGGTAGTTCATTTAAGTCTCAGTGGCTCATTCTCTAAGTTTTGACCATTTCATAGTCTCTGCATTAATAATAATCTAGTCCAAGAAGATCCTTCTTTGATGAGACATGATAGATGTGCTAATCTATTTTGAAGACAGTTTAATACTACGTAAGTAAGTGGGCAGAATAGTCACTGTATTTTCTCTGTTAATGAGTATGGCCAGCTAAATCCTCCATTTTCCACCTACTTACTGGACATTAGCTTTGCCTTTTGGAGAATGCCTTTACCCCATTCAGAAAGTGGTTGGCTAATTACTATGACAATTCTGATTCTATTGCACCAATAATCTCATCTTTTCAGACTAGTAGTTATTGTAGCTATTATTCTCTTCACCAGTACCATTCATAGTATCTTCTGACACTATGACCCATGCCTCCCATAGAATGTACATATTCATTGTCCCAATTTTAGTTTCTTTACCAGAAGCAGAGTTTGGGAATGGATGCCGGCCAATGATTGAGTATAGGACAGCTTTTCTATCTTTACTTACTCCAGAATAGACTAGGAGCAAAAAGTTAGCCATGCATGAAATTAAGCTAGAATTAAGGAGCTACAACTTGGTCACTTATTGTCCCTATAATATTACTGTAGGACTTCTAAAGTATTTACTTGAATCTTTATTTTAAAATCCAGCAAAAAGCATTGCCCCATCCACGATTCAAGCCTCAAAGTCTCCAGATGATTTTTCTTTTATTCCAACTTATTGCATAGTTAAGCAAGAAGACTCTATGTTTGTTGTCATTTAAATATGGTGTTAGAGATTATACCAAGACCTGAACAAATGAATACAAAGCTAGACTACATGAAAATAAATGACATGTTCTGTTAAGCAAACTGAATGTTCTTGTTGCATAATCAAAAGACAGTCAGGAAAAGCACTGTGTTTACAAATATGTACTAAGAACACAAAGAAATACATATCTGGACTGTAAGTGTCCATGAAGACCTCTACAGTGTATGAAAGTTAAAAGCTAGACTATTATTGGTAAGTAATAGAGTGAGTAATTAGAATGTTCTTTCAAAAGCCCCCTTTTCTCTACAAATTCTTCTTCATATAATTCATCATGCAAGTGTGATTGAACTGGAGTAAAACATCTCAATAGATTGGATTATCTCCATTATAACTACAGTGAAAATTAATTAATTGTGCCCTCCTGGTTATATTAATACCAAGCTACTTCTTGGCATGTACGTCAATAAGCTTTCTGCCTCAGTTTTTGACTTTCAAAGATTTGAAGAAAATTTTGTAAAGAAAATAGATCTATGTGATTTAACCTGGACAAAAATTGTACAGGCAGGAAGGAAATTATACAAGTTAGTGTCCTCAAGAATCATTATTACTCTCTTATCATTCATCCAAAGCCATAGATATGTACTGTATCATTTATAGTCACGGACATTTCAGAAATTCAATGGTGCAATCCTAGGATCAAGGAAAACAGTGACCCAGACTATCTGAATTCTCTATTAAGGATACAAATATGGAAGGATATGAGATCTTCACCAATTGTAGGTCTGACAAATAAGAGCATTTGGTCCACTCCTTTGATATTTGGAGAATGAAGACTCCTCAACACTCTTTGAAGATATTATTAACCCCCAAACTCCTGAATGGCTGACAGGGCTAACTTTGTAATTGTAAACCTAACAGATGGGTAGGTAAATGGAAGAACGTCAGTATTTCTCTTTAGAGTGTCTTTTTTCTAGCCAGGGCTTTAGCATAGATCATATATACAGTACTGGGCATTGTTCTGTAACTCAATGACAGAGACTGTCCTGTAACTTGAGTTCGAAAAGTTCTCAGATAGTTAAGATGAGGTGAATGGAAAAATAGTAAATGGGAGTTACCCAATAAAAATACATTTAAAAAATTATGATGACCTCAAGGCAGACTCCTTTGGTAAATTTGAGAAGTATGCCTGGAAATATTTCTTTAAGTTTCCAACAAGATATTACTGATTGTTGAAAGAGGTAAAAATGAGGATCTTATGCCCATTTTAAAACTCTGGTATATTGGTGAATGCAAGACCAGCAAGAATCAAACCATAAGAAGCTTCAAATACATTTGAAGTATGGAGCAGCAGTTGATGGATTTGAATAGCAAGACATATAGATGCAAATTCTTTACTAGCTCTTAAGTTAGGTGTACATCCTTCTGTGAGCTTTTCTCTGACGAAAAACTATGTGATAGAGGAGGATATGCTCCTGGGACTCATGGTATACACCGGAGGTGGAGAGTTTTGCCTGATGGCACAACGGAAAGGGAACCTGTCTGTTTGAGGAAATGACAGCTTTGGTGTCTGGAAAGGTTTTGTGCAGCCCTGGGAACTTTAAGCCGACAGAGATGTGAGAGAAACAGTGGCAGAGAGACAGCCCAGAGGCAACTAGAAAAAAGAAGCATTCTGGAAAAATAACTAGAACACCAGGTAACAGTGGAATTGTTCCCCTTCAACCCTGAGAAAGGTGAGTTCATCTGAAATCATTGATTTCATTGCCCACTGGAAGCAGTCCCAGGTATGAACGCCACAGGAGTCCTTGAGAGTGACAGAACAGTACAGAGAGCTACAGATGGTAGTAATTCTCTTAAGCCTTGCTCTATTAACATTTATTGCAAAAACCTTTTTAAAAAATTTTTGAGATTGTTCACTTCTTAAACATTTTTGATATAATGTAATTATACAATTCTCTTCCCCCTTTCTTCCTTTAAAACTCTCCCATATACCACTGCCACTCACACCCTGATTTTTCTAAAATTTATAGCTTCTTTATCATTACCCCCTGTCGTTCACACACACACACACACACACACACACACACACACTCACACACACCAGCCCATATAATATTACATGTGTGTGCATGCTTTCAAGGCTGCACATTTAGTATTGGATAAAAATTTGGTGTGCTCTTCCCTGATGAAGACTATTTCTCTTGCTCTCAGAATTCCTTAATGACTGGTAGTTTTTTTGTCTATGCCTAGGATCTCACAAGTTTTCCCCATCTCATATTAGCATGTCTGTTGGTGTCGTCCTTACTTAGGTTATATTTAGGCCACCATATTGGAGATATTTCTGGGGCATAACCTCTCTGAAATTCTTAGGTGACAAGCAAACTTCCTGATTCTTTCACTCTTAAAATTCTTCTGCTCTCTCTTCCACAATGACCCCAAAGCCTAGATGTTGGGATTGTGCTGTAGCTGCATCTATTGAGACTAGGAGCCACAATTCTCTGTTTTGATCAATTACAGATTTTTTGTAATGATCTCTGCCTATAACCAAGAGACATGTCCTTGATGATGAGTGAGAACTAGAGTTATATGTGAGTTTAAGAATAAAAACATTTAGAATGAAATTAGAAAATATATTATTACTTTTTGCCCATGCACCCTCACTTCTGCATAATGGATCTTTGGAAAACATAAGTGAAACAATTCTTGGAAACTTGGCTTTTTATTAGTTCAAAATTATAAGGCTATATTTTTAAAAGATCTGTATTCCAACAGCTTAGAAAAATTTAAAATGAGTTAATAAATTTCTAGATCTACATAATGTTCCAAAGTTAAGTCAAGATGACATAAACTGTTAATTTAGACCCATATCACCCAAATAAATAGAAATACTAATTTAAAAAACATCTTCTAATTAAAAATAGCAAAAGGTTGGATTGATTCAATACAGAACTCTACCAGATCTTCAAAGAACTGTTGATATAAAATACTGCAATTTTTCCTCAAAATATTCTGCAAAATAGAAACTCTTAGAGCTAATAGACTATAGGAGGTGATGAGGAGACAAATAGTCAATAAAGAAGGCAAAATATTCTCATTTACAGATGTAATTCTGCATATTATAGACCCTAAGGACTCTACTAGAAAACTCCTATGACTGATAAATGCATTAAGAAAAGTAGCAGGATAAAAAAAATTACAAACAATAACCAGAAATTTTATATATTTACTTAATCAGGATTCAGACAATGAAATACTAGGATTCACTCCATAGTTAAAAGAAGTCTTAGAGTGAATTTAATTCCAAACAAGGTTTCTGAATGAATAATTTAAGATATTGAAGAAGATACCATAGGATGGGAAGACCTCACATGCACATGTACTTTTTAGAATCAACATTGTGAAAATGCCCACCCTACCAAAAGCAATCTATACATTTAATAAAATCCCCATAAAATAAAACAAAATTCTTCACAGAAGATACAAAGACACTCATAATATTACACTTTCTATGGAAGCATAATCAGTTAACTCAGCTCTTACAGACTCACATGGACCCAAGAACATAGCTTCTGTCAAACTATGAAGACCTATATAAAACTCTGGTTTAAGATCAACATAATGATTGATATCTTTTCCACTGTGTTCCCTTTTGTGAGTTCTTTTTCACACATCTTGAAGGCACTTCTTTTTCTGATTCCCAACATACAAAGAAAATATTTTAAAACCAAATGCTGAAATCACATTCTTTCCTATGAATCTATTACTTTTATATTAAAAGAATTACAGGCATTATCAGGCATTAAGGGACTGAGAGACCAAGAATGACCAAAAAGAATGTAGAAACATCTCTCTGCAGATATCAAAGGAATGGACCCAGCAACAGAAACATCTGCTAGAACTACCATGAGGGTCCTATATGACATAAAATGTGTATTTGTAATAGAGAATGAAGGAAACTTGTGTCACTGGCTACTTTGACCCAAAGAATCCATACTTGAAATTCTCTCATATTCATATCCAACCAAAAGTGATACAGGCAATATCAATAACTGGATTAATTAAATGACAGTACCATGCACTGAAGAGTGAATTCTATTAGATAACTTTCTCCATCAACATGTCTATACAGGCTAAATGAGTAAATCCAGTTTCTTTTTTTAAAATTATTTTTTGTAATTTTTATTTAATCTTTTTTTTTTTTTACAGTCTAGATTTCATCCCCTTTCTAGTAGATTCTCTGACTCTTCCATATCCCCTACCTCCTCATCCCATCTCAATGAGGATGTCCCTATTCCCCTACCCCTAACCCCACCAGACCTTCCTACTCCCTGGAGCCTCAAGGCTATTGAGGGTTAGGTACATCATCTCTGAGTGAGTCCAAACCCCAAAGTTCTCTGCTGTACATGTGTTAGGGGCCTTATATCAGCTGGTGTATGCTGCCTGGTTGGTGGCTCAGTGTCTGATAAATCTCAGGGGTCTAGGTTAATTGAGACTGCTGTTTCTCCTACGGGATCCTCCTCCTCCTCAGCTTCTTCCAGCTTTTCCCTAACTCAAACACAGGGATCAGCAGATTTTGTCCACTGGTTGAGTGTAAATATCTGCATCTGACTTTTTCAGCTGCTTGTTGGGTCTTTTGGAGGGCAGTCATGATAGGCCCCTTTTTGTGAGCACTCCATAGCCTCAGTAATAGTATCAGGTCTTGGGGCCTCCCCTTGAGCTGGATCCCACTTTGGGGTCTGTCACTGCACTACCTTTTCCTGAGGCTCTTCTCCATTTTTGTTCCTTCAGTTCTTTCAGACAGGAACAATTCTGGGTCAGAATTTTCTACTGTGGGATGGCAGCCCCATCCTTCACTTGATGTCTTTGTCTTTCTGCTGGAAGTAGGCTCTGCAAGTTCCCTCTCCCCACTGTAGGGCATTTCATCTAAAGTCCTTCCCTTTGAGTCCTGAGTATCTCTCACCTCCCAGGTCTCTGGTACATTCTAGAGGGTCCCCCCACCTCCTGCCTCCCAAGGTTGCCCATTTCCATTCTTTCTGCTGGCTTTCTGGACTTCAGTCCTGTTTCCCTCACCCAATATCTGATAACTTTCCCCTTTTCCCTTCCATGTCCTCTTTCCCACTCAGATCCCTCCCTTCCTGCCTCCTGTGATTGCTTTCTTCTCCTTCCTAAGTGGAATTGAGGCATCCTTACTTGGGCTTTTCTGCTTGTTAACTTTTTTGAGTATTATGGATTGTATCGTGGGTATTCTGTACTCCTTTTTGTTAACATCCACTTATTAGTGAGTACATACCATTTATGTCCTTTTGGGTCTGAGTTACCTCACTCAGGATGGTATTTTCTAGTTCTATCCATTTTCCTGCAAAATTCTTGATGTCTTTGTTCTTAATAGCTGGGTAGTATTCCATTGTGTAAATGAAACACAGTTTCTATATCCATTCTTCCATTGTGGGACATCTAGGTTGTTTCCAGCTTCTGGCTATCACAAATAAGGCTGATATGAACATAGTAGAACATGTGCCCCTGTGGCATGGTGGGTCATCTTTTGGGTTTATGCCCTAGAGTGGCATAGCCAGGTCTTCAGGTAGATCTATTTCCAATTTTCTGAGGAACCTCCAGATTGATTTCTAGAGTGGTTGTGCCAGTTTGCAATCATACCATCAATGGAGGAGTGTTCCTTTCTCCACATCCTCACCAGTATCTGCTGTCACCTGAGTTTTTGATCTTAGCCATTCTGATTGGTGTAAGATGGAATCTCAAGATCATTTTAATTAGCATTTCCCTGATCACTAAAGACTTTGAACGTTTCTTCAAATGCTTCTCAGCCCTTTGAGATTGAAATCTTAAACTTTAAGACATAGAAAAACCTTTGCTGTTTCTCATTTTGTAAAAAGCATTTCTGGGTCTTCAATTCTGTTCCTTCTTAAAAGGGGGAACCAAATACCCACGGAAGGAGTGGAAGAGATTAACTATGGAGCAGGGACTGAAGGAAGGGCAAGCCAGCCTAAATATAGCTATCTCCTGAGAGGCTCTGACAGCACATGACTAACACAGATGTAGAGGCTCACAGCCATCCATTGAACTGAGTACAGGGTCCCCAGTGAAGGAGTTGGAGAAAGGACCAATGGAGCTGAGGGGTTTGCAGCCCCTTAGGACAAACAACAATATGAACTAAGTAGTACCCTCAGAGCTCCCAGGGTCTCAACCACCAACCAAAGACTGCACATGGAGGGGTCTGATTGTTCTGGCAGCATGTGTATAGTTGAGGATTGCAAATTCAATCATTAATAGGAGGAGAGGAGCTCGGCCCTGTGAAAGTTCTGTGCCCCAGTGTAGGGGAATGCCAGGGCCAGAAAGTGGGAGAGGGCGGGGTGGCAGGCATGGGGAAGTAGGAGGCAACAGGGGTTTGTTTTGGTTGTTTTTGTTTGTTTGTTTGTTTTTTGGAGGGGAATGGAGAAATTTACATGTAAATAAAGAAAATTAAAAAAAAGCATTTTGTGGACAGAAACATTCATCATTTGCTTGACAGCATGGTCATAGTATTTGCTGCTCTGTGTAGATTATTTTTTAAATCATTTGCTTAGATTTTGTTTTAGGTTTTGCCTCCACATCTCCTGAACAACAGACCTTCGCAGCCATTTGTAGCAACTTTGCAGTAAGTGATGACACTAGATATGCTATGAAATTAATCTGAGACTTAAATAGTGGATATCATTCCGTTTTATTGTATTGTGCTTTTTGCCAATAAAGATTACAAATCATTTTTTTAATATCTCCATTGCAATTTCTAGTGGTATTGGGAATGTTGAATCTAAACTGTTTCTCTAACCAGCATTCTCACTATCTCATATTCCTGGCAGATGCTTTTCATTGCTTAATCCATCTCTTTATAGAGCACAGTTTGGGAGTCTGTTGAATATTTTCTCATATAAGGATCAGCTCCCTAACTTCAGCCTGCCTGCTAACAATGTTAACTTGTGAATACAAACATGGTAATAGTATGAGAGGGGGATGAGGGCAGTAGCTCCATCTCCTGCCTGGGCCACAGCAGAGGAAAGAATGAGCTTTAAGATCAGAAGAATGGAGACTAGAGTGAACACAGGGCTGGCAGACTGCTCAAGTTTTTTGAGATTCAATGAATGAGAAAATTAAATTGGAAACTGTACAGATGAAAAGAAGCATGTTGGGAGATTGGGGTGGCATTGAAGCATAATTTCTAGGGACAGTTTGATTAAAGGCTTGATGTCATGCTAAATCTCTTTAGAGCACAATTTGCCAAAGACGGGGGAGGCACAGGTGTTAGCCATGAACCTGCTGCTGTCGCGAAGGAGACTCCATTGATAGGAACCAATGCAGGCATTTCATTTGCAGATTAGTTATTGTTCCTGGCATATGTGGGCATACAGCACTACTGACTAGCCTCCTACTGTTAATCTATAGATATATGAGCCCCTACTAATACACTGAAAGCTGCTGCTTTGTTGAGTATTCAGCCAATTGAGCATAAATCCATAATAAATAATAATTGTGGAGTTCAACAGATGCAGTTATTAGCAAGGTATACCTATATACATAAGAACATTAAAGTGGAATTGATTCAGCATAAGCTAAGAGTGAGCAATTATCACTACCACACATATCATAAAGTGTAAATTTATAATGAAAGATATATAACTTGGGATAGGAATCCTGTTAGGATATAGAATGTGTACCCACATTAAAAGAAATCATCTGAGGATATGAAATCAGGTTGAGTTTTCTGATCATAGAAAATAAGAACTATTGAATGTGAACATTGCTCTCCCAGCTCTGGGCCCTTTCAGTGGACTTGTATGGCGAAAACAGGATGTGGCCACAGGGCCAGCCTGAAGCCAGTCTGACTCAAGTAGCCAGGTGAAATGGCAAGGATATGCAAACAAGAGTGGGTCTGGTTTTCCATTATCCCCTGGCCAGCACAAGTAATGCAAGCTAACTATGCAAAAGCACCAGGGAAACACCCCAAGATGACAGGCGTGAATATTTAGGACGATGACATTTGTACAAATTCTGTTTTTCAGTAATATGATGAGTCTGATAAAAAGCTACATCGTCATCATTGAGTTAATTGTGACTGACATTGCAGTGGGATTTCACCATGAAAGGGCATGTGGCACAGCGGCTCACATTGCTCCCACCAACAGGAAGCTGCAGGGTTCAGTGCTGTCTCTATCCTTCTTTTCCTTTCAGTTGGAGACAGAGCCCAAGGAGTGTCACTACCCACAAATTGGTCCTTTTCCTTAAAATAGCAAAATATAGAATCTTTCTAGCAGAAATACACAGAGGCTTGTCCCTTAAATGACTCTATATCCCGTCATGCTGTCCATCTATGTTAACGTCATTGTTCTAGCCCCTGTCAACGTGACACATAGCTACAATACATTATGCAATGATTTCCTATCCCCTTCTGCATGGCTAATACCCTTGTCATAGCACATGACTCATTCGGCCCATATGTAAGTACCCATTGTGAATCACAGTCTCAGCATTGTTCCTACATCCACTATCTCTATCCAGACTCAAAGACATTTCCTAATACCAGAATCCTTATCATTGGATTGATGCACTGCCAAAATGAAACACTCTTTTGCACAAAGAAGGAATATTGCATCTGAAGGATGATGCCATCAAAGAAAGACTGACACATTACCTCTCTGTTTGGTTGGTTCTACTCCAGGCCTGTACCATTCCTCAGAGAAAAATTCCATGCACTTCACATCTCCAATATCCTGAAATCTATAGTGAAAGTTAAGCTTCACTTCTACCATCTCACCTTTATAACAGGGACAACCAACATGCTACATACTGGTCTTTCAATCTCTCAGGAATCTTGAGAAAACTCTCAATCTTGTATCTTCTCATCCCTATGAATTCATGCCACATGTTTAATACTGTCCAGTCATGGCACAAGCTTTAATATAGCACTGTCCCACACAGCTCTGAAGTCTTTCTTAATCCTGTGATGTTGACAGTGACTATTAAAGGTGAGAGTGGCATATTATCTATAACCATATAAGGCACTGCCTGGAGTATACCTTGCTGTAGACAATTTTACTCTTTGGAGAAAATAACCCAAATGACTAATTGGGATTTTTTCATTGTACACTATCATAAAATAACTTGCTATTTTAAATGATTACAATATATGCTTGATTCAACCCAACCTGCACTTACTTGTAAAAGAGAAAGCTGAAATTTGATGGCTGTGATAATCACCTGTAAGGGTTTCACTGTACAAGGATACCATCTAATATTGCACAGATTTTGGAAGCCATATTCAAGCAAAGACAGCAGTTAATGTCAAGACAGTAACCTGCCATGTTTGGAAGAAGTGTACACTAAAACCACAAGACTACTGAAATAGCCGAAGACCAGTTAGGAGGTTCTAATGAGCTATACAATAGTGAGGCTCTATTTACCATCCAGGTAATAAACCATTGTCAGTGGATTTGATGTAGATGGTGCTAAATATAAGAGACTTCAGAGTGAGAAGCCACAAGTTCTGATTGCACGGAGAGTATAAATCAAGCTGAGAAAAAGGGAGAAGATCTAATGGTGATGTTTCACTTCCATAATGTCAGATCAAAATATGCAGGCTACTGCCTGGAAATTTGATCAGCCAAAATTAATGGCATTGCCAAGATAAGCAAGATGTATAGATCTACTAGTAGTCTAACTTTTAGAGATGCAGAAATATTTTTGTTTAGATTTTATTTAAATCTAGTTCCATGTACATGCCCAATGTTTATAGTAAATGTGGCTGAAAGTCTGTGAATGGGAATATTTTGGACTTCAACTAGAATGCCTTTGATATTTTTTCTTGTAACATATGTGATCACCTACCAAAATCCTTGTAAACATCTGTATCTGGTCCTACATTACTGCTCTTATATGTCTGATAATGTCTGATATATAAAGACAAATATTATACAGTGTTCCATAGATATTTGAAAAGACTCACAAGGTGAAATTGCTCAGTATGTGACTCTTCTTGACCTTGTTTCCAATGCTCCAACAAGATTTTGACAGGTTGAAGATTTAGTGAAAGTTAAGAAATAGTATCTAAAATACATAAGAATATGAAGATTATAACAAAGGTTTTGGGCACAAAAGAAATTCACATATGTCTTCATAGAGCAGAATGTTCTTGTAACTTACAACGTGATTTGAACCCTAACCAGTTCTTGGAATAAGCCAACTATGCAGTTATACATAGCTTAATCACCATAGCAAATGGGCTGTAAACAGCACCTGAGGGAGACAGTCAAAGTATTTGCATATTACTTCCTTCTGCCCTTTAGCACTATATGGCCTTGAGGGTGCTGTGAAACACTATATAGGAGGAAAAATTAACTTAAGGTAGGACTGTAGTGGGAAGATTTTCTGACTCTGTAGCCAGCCTGCTGTGGAACTCCTCAGACATGCAGCTGTCTATAACTCTTCCATGTTGCGGTAAGTAATTCGTCAGTAAAATTATTTCAAATGACAACCTTGCACATTGCATTGCTTTACAAGGCTGGATTGGATAGTATTCTTTTGCTGGTTTTATTGTTCCTATACAGTGATCTGCTTTCCAGCTCTCATGCAACTCTTCAGAGCTGCAGCTGCCTTGAGTTCAACAATGCTCCTGTCACTAACGCTACTTCAGAATTCCTCCAATTGACATGAAACACTGCCTTATAGATCAAAGAAACTGGTTTTAGGAGGTTTGTTTTTTCAGTATTTTGTTAGTTTGTTTTATGGGTGCTGTCATTCTCACATATGCAGTGAATAGACATTTGTCCACACCTTGCCCAGTGAAGTGGAAGTAATGTTAGAAAGAGCTGAGAAATATTTTCTAGCTATTACTCTAGAAAACAATTGCACAGTAATAAGCTTTTGCATTATTAGTTCTGAAATGGAAGTTTTCTTATTTGGAGATATCCAGCAATGGTTAGAGACATTGCCTGAGCTGATAAAAGTGCAAAAGAGGAATAGTGCCTGTGTG
Organism: Mastomys coucha; assembly: GCF_008632895.1. Taxonomy (NCBI): domain Eukaryota; kingdom Metazoa; phylum Chordata; class Mammalia; order Rodentia; family Muridae; genus Mastomys; species Mastomys coucha. The sequence goes on from NW_022196913.1 coordinate 32,068,511, forward strand.
CATTTGTAGAGACCAGGAAGGGCTCCGTTTAACAATGAGTAATAAAAGAAGTCCAGACAATGGGATGTTCCACCTGGAAGAGTCAAACTTGTAAACATTGATGCTTACAGTCAGAGTAAGACAACAAGAGTGGGTACAATTTGTAACAGCTACAGAATGAAGACTGTAAATGAACTTAATCATATTTACAGTTTGATTGACATAGTAGATAAAGCTAGCAGACCTGGCTCTATACAGCCTGAAGAATTTCAGGTATGCATAGTACTTTTTAATGAAAGGTTTAACTTGTCTATCAAGGGTATTTTCGATGGTTTTATTTGGAGTATATTATTTTTGTGTTTTCCATGCACAAATATTATTAAGTATCTGAATTTCTGATAGATGTTTCAAATTGCATTTACCAAAGCTTCTGAGGATCAAGAGTTCTTTCAGACTAGTGTCAATGAATGAACATTACGTTTACATACATTGATGCTGATTCATAGTATTCAGACTAGATATCACTGATATATTAATGTTTTTGGTTTCTTATAAAAAAGAATTGATTACAACACCAATCAAGCCCATTACAAAACAATTCATTAGTAACACATTTTATAACTATGTCACACAAATCAGAGAAAGAAGATAAAATCAGCTTCCTAAAACCTGTGTTATCACATTGCAAGAACTTGTAGCTGTGCAGAAAGCTAACCATCTGTTAGAACACAGAGCCTCTGGTGATGTACAAGAACACCACTGTTAGTATATTGACTCCTCAAAACTACTGAGAGTAGGGACAATAAAAAAATTTAGGACCTCTCCATGTAATCTATTCTATCATCATAGTCAGCGTAAGTCATAAATTCAGAAAAAGAAAGTATGAACATTTTGACAAATGAAGACGTATAGCATGATCACACTGAAGAGCCATAATATGGTTTCATTTTTATAACACCACTCTCTCCTTCATAACTATTAGTAAACAAATGATCGTGGATTTATTCTTGTTTGTCATCAAAACAAACTAAACTGTTTTCTTACAGCTTTAGGTATTCAAAATCCTAATATTTAACATTGAGTTAAAGTTACAAATTAGGTGACGACATCAGAAGATGAGAACAATGGCTTCTCTTGAACCTGGCTTTGGTTCCCAACACCCACATGGCTGATCATAGCTGTGTGTATATTCAGTCCCTGGAAATTTAATCCTATCTCCTGACCTCTGTAGGTACCAGGCTTGCATGTCATACACATATAGATGAAGCACTGCCACAAATCAAGTAAAATGAATAATTAAAACATCACAAATTTTTGAGTGGCATTATTGAAAATCAGCAGAAAAATGACAAGACATTGATCTACCTTAATAGAGTGACTTGAACACACACTAGCTCAACTTAAGTTAGACTTCAAATGTTTGCAGAATGTAGCACTGCCAGAAATTATGAAGAACTGAAAAGAGACACTCACATTACAAAATATGAATGTGAGAAAATATAATCCTCTAATGAAATATTCACATTGGAAAATGTTCTTTATTTGCACAAAGTAAAACAACAATTTGTATAAAGGAGTCCAGCATTAACAAAGGATTAGATTGACAAGCCACTCTGGATAAATTCAGATGGCTACATCTTCTTTTTTCTTTTTCTTTTTACTTTTTACACTCCATATTTTATCCCACCCCCCCAAACCCTCATCCACCATCCAACTGCTCCACATCCCATACCTCGTCCCCAGGTCTCTGCCTCCCTCCCCACTTGTAATTGGTTTCTTCTCTCTCCCAAATGTGACTAAGGTGTCCTCACCTGGGCAATTATTTCTCCTTTAACAGGGGCTCTGCTTCTGCTACTGGTATCCAACCTGCTTCTGTGGGAGAGTGAGGCCGTGTTGCCCATATGCTTAGTAAAGAATGGACGCTGCTTTGGTTCCTTTGAAGAAATGATTGAAAGAGCTGTCAGTTTGTCTGAAGAGATAAGTAAAAAATCTTTTGAACTCTTCACTAAATTTGTAAGTACTGCTGACTGACTTCCACATGTTTGAAAACTGTTCTTTTACGGAAATGATTGGGTTATAGTAGTCTAAATTATCATGAAACATACTTCAAACAATATAGCTTCATAGATAAGAAAACAAGCTACTAGATGACAGGACAAGAGAGTTGAACATTCTCATGGACTATCAGATAGTTTACAAGATAATTTTTTTATACTTTTATTTCAATTTATTATTGTTGTATAAATCCATGCTGGACATGGCTGAGGAAAGGTTTGGTTCTCTTTCAGTATATCTGGTGAACTAGTCTTTGTTTGCATGATTCACCTTGTAAATCTGTATTTTCTAATAAGAGAAAATGTATTGTAGGAACTCGCAAACATTAAATAGAGTTAGACACTGAGATGATAATGGCGGGGAGGGGGAGGAATTTAATACCTGATCTTCACATTCACCAATGATATTAGTAATTTTAAACAATTCAAGATATGAGATTTAATAACGAGATAGTCTGAGGCAAGAAATAAGGTCAGGCCTTCATGATGAAGGCATCTGCAAGAATTTCTGGTGCATGTTTTACTCCAGTAAATGAAATAACAAAAATGATTTCTATACCTCAATGGGCCTCTGAGACATTGGCTTAATGCTTCTAAAGCCTATATACTACCAAAAGTTATCTCTCATACTACAGTTTACATGGCCTGATGAGCCTCCTAGGATTTCGCTATCATCCTAGAAATCCATTCAAGCCATCAAATATGTCACTACTATATTTGGATAAGGGATATTTTAAACAATAAAGATTTAGAAGTACATTACAAATAATTAAGTTTTATCATACATAAGTAAATTAATTTTATATTTTAATTAGTTCATGGATTAATATTTCCTAGTATGTTCTGCATAAGATTTAAGACATTTTGTAATAATCAAATACTTCTATATTCCAAGTGAACTAAGTAAGGTATACTTGTGTTGGTTCCAAGGTATTTTCAAGAAAATTGTGTAGGATGGCATTTGTTACAAATGATCTTTTAAAAGAAGTGGTACTTGGTAGGCTTGCTAGCTTTAAATTTTACATTAATATAAAATAGAACTACAGAATTAAATGTAAAATACAGTTAAATGACTCATTTCCTTACTATATTAATTTTAGTTTTGTTTATTATTTAAATGAATTATCAACAACTGCCTGAGTGTTCCATGATTCGACTCATTTATACAACTTCTAGTCACCACATAACTACATATTTCATCATTTTCAGGATACTGAGTATGCTCAGAGCCACCATCTCATTAAAAAGAACCTCAAAAAATGTCACACATCTTCTCTCGAGCTTCCAAAACCTGGGAGTCAAGCCGTGCAGACACATGTGAGTCTCCACCCACAGTGTTCATTTCACCAAATATATACACTGCTTTTGTCATATGATAAAGTTCTTTTAGTCAATATATTGGAAGGAAATGGACAGTGAATGAATACCAAAAGGAGATTTTACTATATAGCTTATACAATTTTAAGAAAACATGAATAAATCTATAAATCAATCATGCAGAGGTTCCTCTTTCAATGCTGAACCTTAAGAATTTATGTTGTCTGTAGAAAATTTTAAAGTATTGTTGACATTCATTGTAAAATGTGAAGTAATATGGACTTATAGAATGTCAATGTGGTTGTATTTATCACATGTTGCTAATAGACTCTGTGTTGACAGTTCTTTGCATTACTAATGCATTTACCAGTTCTTCCTGGATTTCAGGCTCCTCCTGGTTCTATTTATGTTTCTGATCCTAACTGATTGCTCTGCCTTCACTCATGTCATACCTGAAAGTCAAATAAGGAGAACATGCAGTTATCATTATAAGATGTTACACAGTGTGTGACCACACCCACGGTGTGCCAACAAGGTTACATCTCATGTCTTCTCCAATTCCTAATTTTTATCACTTCTCACTTCTGATTTCCTGCCATAAAAGATCTCAAAATAATTTAAAATGCAAATTATTGTACATCCATAGCCTTAGAATGCATCCTCTGTGTTTTGCTTAATGGCTAAAATATTCTGTTTCTTCACAATTTCTATTTAAATAACAATGAAATCATGAAAAAGAGTGGGAAAATAGAGCTGCAGATGAGAATATTTTTAATAAAAGTTACTACTTTGCTAACAACTTTAAAGCACATTACTGACAGTTTGGAATCAATCCACTCAAATTCTATAACACAAGGTCAATAGCCACATTTCATTTCTTTATGTACTTTACAAAAGAATGTTTCAAATACACACATGAGTAACAAAGCAAGTTTATTCAACCCTTTTGAGCAAAATTTGCCTGTGTCTAACTGTGGTTTTTTTTTTTCACTTATTTTAATGATTGTTCAAATATGGTTACTTAGCCTGTAACCCTACTGAAATTAGCAAGCAAATTATTGAGAGCCTGGATAGTCCCTCTGAAACATCTAGTGAACAACCTGCCATCCTTGAAAGACGTCTCTCCTGCTATCCTCTCCAAAGCCAGAGAGATTGAGGCAAAGAGCACTGGACTCCTGGAGGGAGTTAAGAGCATTCTCTTCCAAGTAAGCAGCACCTTTGCACTTCTTCAGTTTCTGTGAAAACAGGGTGATCAGAGCAAGGAGAATTGAATTTTAAAATCTCTCTTTACAAAAAATTCTGTAGATTCTGAAATATATCACAGACACACTATTTAAGGAGAGGCTGTCAATTCCAACTATCTGTGGGATGTTTCACTCAGATCTTCACATCCCAGAGACTTCTGAAGGAGTCATCTACCCATAATCTATATTCAGACCGGACCATTTTTTGTGCAAATGTCAAACACCCAGGTACTTCAGTAGATCTTCTTATCATGGTCCTCCCTTAACTACTTTTATCTTACATCATGCAAGCATCACTGAGTCTCAGGTTTCAGATATGCACATTATGTGAAGGATTGATTTGGTTGAAAATAAGAGAGGACACTGTTTCAATATCAAAAGCTATTAAGAAAAGAGGGACAAGTAAGGGTCTTTGTTGAAGGCATGTAACATTATTTAAGAGATGGAAGGAATGTTGGATTTTTCCTAGGATTTTCAATTCTATGTCTAAAGTCAAGAAACTTCCTGATGGTCCATTCTTCAACTTTTGTAAGAATATCGTTTATAAGACATAAAATTCATATATCAATTCTTCAGATTTTCGGTACCTTGACCCAATTCCCATGAAAATCTATAAGCTTGGCTGAGTTTAACAATGCTAACTCTTTACATGTATTCAGTTCACATTTAGAAAAGGTATGTACCCTCAAATAGTAATATATAATTCATAGTTGACTTTCTTTTTTATGATCAGATGCAAAATGAAGATACAGAAGATGAGAACTACCCTGGATGGCCTGGACTGGCAACCTTGCAGTCAGAGAGTGAAGATATTCGCCTCTTTGCATATTATAACATGATCCGCTGTGAGGGCAGAGATATTCAAAAGGTTGAAACTGCTCTCAAGATGGTGAAATGCAAAATTTCAAATGGAAACAACTGCTAAGCCCTTTTCATCACATCCTCATCTGAGATGCTACTGGATGATTTATTGCTGTGAAACTTCCTTTAATTTTTTTCTTTTTTAAATGCATGCTCAGTGATGGTTATCTTCTTTCACAATAAAAATTGGCCCTATATATGTGACCATCTGAGAAGTCAATTGGTCAAAATTTTTTTATTTCATTTAATAAAAACTTTATGCATACCACTGGGATAGTCAAATATTTCACAAGTAAAAGAATGTATGCATGAAATCAGCACATTTCACAACTAATTTAACAATTATATAATATAAATGTATAAATTATTAGGAGATTAATCCAGGAGTGATATTTTTCACAAATCTCCTTTAGTAAGCTTATTCTAAAACTTGGAATTCTTGTATCCTTAACATCAAGTGCAAGGAACTGTATTTCTGTAGCATTGTGGTAGTTTTTAAAACCTGAAATATCTGCTGTTCCCCCTTTAGGATTCCTATCCCATTCAGGATCCTCAATCCTTCCCTCACCTCTCCTACAAGAGTCTCCAAGCTCCATCCACTGTTTGGCTATGGATATCTGCATCTGTCTGAGTCAGCTGCCACATGGATCCTCAAAGAGGCTCCTGCCTGCAAGCATAACAGAGTATCACTAATATTATCAGGACTTGGTGCTTGCCCATGGGATGGGTCTCCAGTTGGGCCAGTTATTGGGTGTTTATTCCCTGAGGCTCTGCTCCATCCCTGCCCATGTATTTCTTGAAGGCAGGATAAATTTTGGTTTGAAAGTTTTGTGGTGGGTTGATGTCTCTATCACTCTACTGGGTTATTAGCCAGGCTGCAGGAGGTGGCCTCTTCAGGTTCCATATCCCTATTGCTATGAGTTTCAGATAAGGTCACTCCCACTGATTCTTGGGAGCTTTTCTTATCCCTGATCTCTGGCATGTCTTGAGGTAGAACAACACTATCATTATATATTCATTGCAACTTCAAGCCCATCTTTTGTTATACTTTATCTGTGTATATTTAGTCACTGAGTGCAATTACAGTGTTACCCATAACACTAAAGAAATCCAACTCTCCTTCCCTGACAACCATTGATTGCCAATAGCCCCTCAGCAAGTGCTGGGGTTTCAGAGCCTGTTCATGCTCCATGCTAGAAGTTTGAAGTATCTTTATCTTGTGCTAAACATGTTTAAGTAACAACAAATGTCCTGAGTTCATGTACACAACCACTGTCTCGTGTCTATAGTATAACATTTCATAGCACTCCACCCAACTTCTCAGGTCTTACTTTATCTCCCCATTCTTTTTCCCACATGTCCCCTGAGTATTGCTCAGTAGGTGTTGATCAAGACATCCTATCTATGGCTGGACACTCACAATTGCTTATTCTCAGTACTCTGACCAGCAATCTGTCTCAACACCACTTACTCTATGCCCAAGATTTTCTAACCAATGTTGGGGCAGCATAAATATATGAATGTAAAATTGAATATCATAAGGCAGTTTGACACTGAGGAGACGGCTCCTTGATTAAGAGCACTGCTTGCTCTTCCAGAGGTCCTGAGTTCAATTCCCAGCAACCATTTGGCACCTCACAATAATCTATGTGATATATCTAATAAGTCTGATGACTTCTGGCATGCAGGTATACGTATAGATAGAGCACTCATATACATAAAATAATGAATCTTAAAAAAACACATGTAAAAATAAAATAATAAGGCAATTTGGCATTATGACCAGTTGTGAAAACAAAATGAGTAGTATTTCCATATGGAATATGGATTCCATACTCATGGAGAGTTTTATTTACTTTTATTTACAAATTAATATTTTAAATCAGTAGCTTGAGTACATGCCATACTTTTTAATCAATATTATAATTACTTTAGATATTTATACTTACATATTGTAGGTTTTGATCCAATCCACTTCTACTCACTACCATTAAACTTCTCCCCTATTTTTTCTACTACTTTCTCTCCTGATTACATGTGGTTTTTTTTTTTTACAGACATGAAGTCCACAACTTGCCTATGTGTGCATGGCCACAGGCCCATGTAACTGTCACTGAGTGAACAGCCTATCATAGGACTTACCCTAATCCCCATTCTCCATCATTCCTCACTTGACAATGGAGACTCAGCTAGAGTTGGGACATTGTCATTCTCTCCTCCATCCATGTAGAGATTTTTGAATGTCTTAATCTTATGCATAACACCACAGCTGCTCAGAGTTCATGTGTACAATATTCGTTTCACTGAAAATATCCACCAGCTCTCAATATTAATATTTTTCTTCCTCTCTTTACACAATGATCCTTGAGCATGGGAAGTCAGAGTGTAATATAAATGTTTTATTTAGAGTTCAATTCTTCATAGTGTTTTACTCTTAGACCAATGACTATTTGGGATTTCTGTATTAATATCTATGTACAGCAAAAAGAAGCTTCTGAGATGAGGGTATAGAGATGCAAACCTATAGGTATAAAGACAAGAACTCAGTGGCAATTTAATATGTTTATTTATCAGAATAATATTAGTTTCTTCCCTAGGGCTTCTGAAATACTTATCCAGGGGTATGAGGCCCAGTTCACGGTACCAGGAATGAATTTTATCTTGTGGGCAGGACTTCAAATTTAATCATAAAATGATTAGCCTCTCCATATTACTGGTGCCAGTTTTGTAGCAACACATATATTGTGACAAGTGAACCATTATTGAAGACTGCAGTGTTCACAGCTAGGAGAAACTTCTAATTACATTTGTTCTGGTAGCATGTATGTTGCCTTCTGTCATTATGAAGAGCACTCCATGTGGATGAAGCTTACAGCTGGGAACCACTTGTTCCCTGTACTCTCTGTCTCAAGTATGTAATATCTTAAGCAACATGGTCATACTATCTAGTTGGTAATCAAAAGCAATGACAATAGAATGTACAGATGAATAACTCAAAAGAGGTAACTCACACCTGGAAATAGTATTTTCAACTTATACTTTTGTCAAACAGAAGTGTTAAATTCCAGTTACAATATAAAGCTCTTTCAACCTCTTTTACACATTTATATGTGTGCATTTTAATAACTTTCTACAGTTTTAAGTTACCATAGGTTATGTTTAAAGTCTTTAGTTATCTCTCTCTACAATCTCCCTTCTATTTAGTTCTATATCCCAATCCATTTCAATCTTCCTGTCCCATTATATCCCTTTCATCCCCTCAAAATTATTTATTTCATATCTTACTTCCTAGGATTTAGCTCCCATAGTAACTTACTAGCTTTTTGGCTTGTTGAGATATTCTCATTAAAGCACATACATAACAATTCAAAGCTGTCATTCACATATGAGAGAAAACATGTGAGGATTCTCATTCTGTGATTATGTTACTTCATTGAGAATCTGTGTAGATGTCCTCAAAAAGCTAAATATATATATATATATATATATATATTATATATATATATAAATATATATATATTATATATATATATATATATATTATGTGAACCTGGTACAGCATTCCTAAGTATACAATCAAATGGCCTATGCACAGAAGCAACCTATGCACAGATGCCTACACATCCATGTTCATTGCTGGTGTATTCACAATAGCCAGTAAATGGACACATCCTAGATACCCATAGACTTCATACTGGCTGGTTTTGTGTGCCAATTTGACACAGGCTGGAGTTATCACAGAGAAGGGAGTTTCAGTTGGGGAAGTGCCTCCATGAGATCCAGCTGTGGGGCATTTTCTCAATTAGTGATCAAGGGGTTAGGGCCCCTTGTGGGTGTTGCCATCCCTGGGCTGGAAGTCTTGGGTTCTACAAGAAAGCGGGCTGAGCAAGCCAGGGGAAGCAAGTCAGTAAGAAACATCTCTCCATGGCCTCTGCCTCAGCTCCTGCTTCCTGACCTGCCTGAGTTCCAGTCCTGACTTCCTTTGTGATAAACAGCAATGTGGAAGTAAGCCAAATAAACCCTTTCCTCCCTAATTTGCTTCTTGGTCATAATGTTTGTGCAGGAATATAAATCCTGACTAAGACATACTGAGAAAGAAGAATGAAAGTGTGATGCATTTGCATAATGGAATATTTCTCAACTGTTAAGAAAAATGAAATTATGAAACTTGTAGACAAATGTATTGAACTAAAAAATTATCATAAGTATAATTAGTGTAATCATTATAAGTGTTATAATTGTAATCATTATAAGTGATAATCCAGGTGTATAAGGAAATTTTTCATATGTATTCTTTCATTTGTATATTTAACTTTGAATCTTCAGATTTGTATGCTTCATTTGAAAATGTAAATTTGGAAATACCTATAGAGGTGAGAACATTATTCTTGGGTCATTATTGGGGTGAATTTTAGGGAGGGAAGATAGAACACAGTGCTCTAAATGATTAAAGGGAAACAATGGAGCAGGGAGTGTTAAACTGAGGTGGAGAATGGGAGGGCAACATTGGAGTGTAAAGTCTCATATACATCTAAACAAACATTCCGGGTTACTGATAATGCTACTGGTTACCCTCCAGAACATGAGGTAAGACTCTATTGCAGTAGGCATACCATATTTGAATTGAAGCTGATAGTGAACTGAAAGCTTCATCCCTACAAGCTTGCTATTGTGGTACTGGAAAATATTATGCATGGTATAGGAAGAGAAAATTTATCAGTCTTACCCAGCTGAGATCCCTGCCTGCTATAGTAACAACTAGTCTGTGAAAACGTGCCCACTGGTACAATAGTGGACCTAACAGCTTTCTAATTGAGCAGAGTTAGAGTAACTAACAGCTTTCTAATTGAATATGAGTCTATGAAATACATCTGCCACATAATTTCGACAAGAACCTATGCCAAGTCAGGTCAAAGGGCTTAAGGAATGAGTTATACCTATTATTCTAATAAACTGACATAATAAAGAGAATGCTTGTGACTAGACAAATACAACTCTCAATCCTCATCAGAGAAGTTTCTATTGCCATTGATGGTGACTAATACAACTGGGCAACATGAATACAATGCGAGATTATGGAATTCTTGGCCTTAAGTTAGATATCTTATTCATACCCCTTTTTCACAAGACTAATGAATTATTGCAGAAGAGAGGGTATAAATATTTAATATCCAGAAATGATGTCTTCTGGACACACCGGGACACTGGAACATATGAGTTCATAGCAGTTATTGGATCAAGCACAAACCTCTATAAGTTCAAGCAATACAGAATTCCTGTATGGAGAGGAGAGAAGTAGAGAGAGCACAAAGAATCACCACTAGACATTGGGCTACTGGCAACATATAGCTATGAAGAGAGGAATAGTCAGGTTTTTCCTTTTTCTTTTTCTATGAATGAAACCATTGGTAATTCATTGATGTTCGAGTGGGAAACCATATATCAAAGAATATTTTGGTAATCCAAGTTGAACTCAATATTTTTAAGAAAAATTAAACAATGCATTGGATAAGTAGGGAAAACAGATGGGAAGAACAGGTAGGAGTTGGGCAACAAGTGTAGTTGTTTGAATGAGAATGGCCCTCATAGGCTCGTAGATTTGAATATTTGTTCACCAGGGAGTAGAACTATTTGAAAGGATTGGGATGTGTGGCACTTTGAAGGAAGTGTATTTCTAAAGGGTGAGCTTTGAAGTTTCAACAAGTATAATCAAAACCCACAGTTCTCTTCCTGTTGCTTGTGGACTTGAATGTAGAACTCTCATCTACATCTTCAGTACCATATCTGCCTGCATGCTACCAGGCTGCCCACCATGAAGACTGTGAACTAAACCTCTGAAATGGTAAGCCTGCCCTAGTTAAATGCTTTCCTTTAAAACAGTTGCCATAATCATAGTGTCTCTCCACAGCAATACACTGCTGACTAAGACAGAAAGTGAATATGATTAGAACACATTATGAAATTCTCAAAGAACTATAGTCCCATGGAAATTCCAAAACCACCCAGGTTATTGAACAGTGAGGCCCCATTACTGAGGATAACACCCATACAGCTACTGAACATAGGGAAATTGAGCTGGTGCCAACATGGAAATTTCAAATCTATGTTCTAGTATCTTTAGTGTGGGAAGGCACTTTCTAAGCTTCTGAAAGACAAATGTGGACACTAATCCAGACACAAAACACTTGATCTATAATATAGCTTGTCTGAAAAAAGAATATTTGACCAATGGTGGTACACTTGTAGAGGTAGCCCAGAAGGTTACATTTGACTTAAGGCCCACTCTATGAGAAGTAACCCATGAGAAGGAACACTGATGGGTTACCAAGAAGCAGAGACTAGATAGCCCATAGATCTAGAGTAAAACCAAACACTGTTGGTTAAAAAGTGGGAATCAATAAAATGACTCTTAATTGTATTCTACTATACTCAGAGGTCAGTGCCTTATCAAGTCATCAGCAGAGAGCCTTCCTCCAGCAGCAGCTGGAAATAGATGTAGAGACCCACAACCCAGCATTACGTGGAATAATGTGCAAATGACAGGGATCTTCATCAAATCCCTTCTATCACAGCTCAGGTAATCCAGAAGAAGATGATGTGGATAATTTAAGAGCCAAAGGGGATGGAGGAGACCAGGAGAACAAGATCCTCTAAAGCAACTAATCAGAGAACACGAGTTCAGAGACTGAAACAACAAGCACAGTATTAACATGGGTCGACAGCAAGTCATCTGTTTATACATTATAACTATTAGCTTAGTATTTTATGGGACATCTGAGAGAGATGATAGGTTTATTTGTACCTGCTCTTTGGACTCTTCTCATGTTGGGTTACCGGGTTCAACTTTGGTATATATTTTTGTTTCATCTTATTATATTTTGTTTGGTCATGTTTGATGTTATCTCTTAAAAGTGCGTGCTTTACAATGAAACACAGAAAAGTGGTGGATCTGGAGAGAAGGAGAGGTGAGGAGGAAATGAGTAGAGAGAGAGGAGACTGTAATCAAGATATATTATATGAGAAAATAATATTTTCAACAAAAGGAAGAAAGAGACATTTTAGTAATTATTACAAGTGGATGACAAGTATTCAAACCTGATCATATTATTCATCATCAAGGCAATGCAAATTAAAAGTATTTTGAGATTTCATATAACCCCAGCTGCATGCATAGGACCTTATAGGACTGTGAAAGCTGACAGGAAGGAAGAGTTGTCTTGTCAGTTCAAGAGCAATTTTTTTTTCTGTATTATGTAATTGAAGTATTTTAACCACAGAGTCTACTACGTGGTTATGATGGACCACTAAGAGTTATGACAAAAGCTTCTTATTTGGAGGTGCATCTCGGGCTTTTCTGGCAAACAACTCATAGGGAAGAATCATGTATCAGGTATGGAGATGTTCAATAAGTAACCATTCCTTCTGGAAGTAACATTGTTCATTACTGTAGCATATTTTTGTTCAAAACCATTTTAAATGCATTTCAATTGGCTTACAAAATAATTGATTTTCTTAATTATTTCTCATTCACCATTAGTACTCATTAACTTATCCTTACTCCTCACTTACTCAGATGGTCTGTCTCCATCTTCATTTAATCCATAGTTCACAATATTCCACCGTAATCTCTCATATCAAATATATTTGACTATCTACTCTTAGTTTTTTGCTTAAATTAGAAGATAATGTGCTCTCAATTAATATATTCATGTGCATTTCATTTTAACTAAGGACCATCTCTGGCCTTTCAATTCTCCATTTTATCACTCCACTACCTACTACCAACTCTCTACTTTCTTTTCACTTATAGTCATTCTACTGCCCTCTTCCCTAAATACATCCCTTTGCCAATGACTCATTTGTAGATTCCTAGTTCCAAGCTTTAATCCTTGTTAAAGACTCACAGAAATTAAAAGGTAGGATTTGAACTTAAGCACTTCACATGAGTGAGAGTACATAGCTTATTTGTGTAGCACTAGGGGACCTCACTCTATACAAAATGGTATATTTCTACTAATTTAGCTGCAGTTCTTATTACTTCATTTTCTTTATAAATATTCCATTTTGCATACAAATGTGTATATGTATAAATGCATGAGTGTGTGTGTGTGTGTGTGTGTGTGTGTGTGTGTATGTGTGTATATGTAAGACATTTTCAGTACACTTTTCCTTTCTCTAGAGTTTTTGCCTCTTCCAGCAGTTACATTTTTCCTTCCTGGTTTCTGTGGTACCTGAGGTTATATATTCATACCTGAAGATTTGGAACAAGAACCACAAATGAAAGGCCAGTGGTACTTGTCTTTCTGGATTAAGGTTACCTTGCCCAATATAGTCCATTTTCTGGTAATCATCACAAAAATGGTTCATCTCCATATTTCCACCTTTGTGACTTCACACACCAGAGACTGAGAGGACAATGATCAATAGTTTGAGAATGAGACCAACTCATTATCTCACAAAATGCCTTAGTCTCATCCATTCCTTCTGCTGTCCACTGGACACAAACCTTGTGCCATCAGTGGAAAGGAAGCCTCAACTGAAGAATTTAATAGATCTGACTATCCCATAGCCATATATGGAGCCATTATCTTAACTGAAATATCATGGAGGATGTCCAACCTACTGTGGTGATGAAATTCCTGAATAAGTAAGTCAATGAACCAATAACGTAGACACTGTTTCGCTATATCTTCTACTTGAAGCTTCTGACTTGTGATCCTGCTTTAGTGTCACTTAATAATAGATACAAACTATAAGCTCAAAGAAACCTTCCTTTCCAAGATAATTTTCTTTGTACTGTTAATACAGTAATAGAAAGCAAAGTTTAAAAAATTAGTTATCTAGAATGGATAGGAATCTAAGCTTATATACTGTTAGAGTACCATGTCATACTCATATCCCCAACATATGTCATACTGTTGGAAATTTTCAGTGTAGTTATAGTGTAGTAATTTGGATTGTCTGTCAGTACACTACAGATATTGGCTAATAAGTAGTGGGTGATCTCAAAATATATCTATTTTTTCAAGTTTTCAAAACCCTGAGTAGACTAATACAAAATAATATTATTCTTTTATCTTAACAAATTGATACACACAGGTATTCTCAGACCTTCAAATAGTTATGCAATATGTTAGTTGTATACTTACATACCTTTGAAATCATATTTTATTGTAATACATCAATGATATACATTGATGTTTTATTATTCCAGACAAATAAGGGTAAGATTACCTAAACCAATGATTATAATAAATCATATAAATTGGCTTACAGACAAAAATCAGATTATCATCTCAATTGATGAAGAAAAAGCCTTTGACAAAATCCAGCATACCTTCATGATAAAAGTCCTGTTGGACTGGAGGTAACATATCTCAAAATAATAAAGGTTATATATAACAAATCCACATCCAATATTATTCTAAATCAAGAAAACATATTTAAAATGGGAACAAAAATTGGCTGTCCATCTTTCATAGTCCTTTTCAATATATCAGGGAATTTTAGGCAAGAAAAGGACAATAAAGTCATACAAAGAGGAAAAAAGTCTAATTTCATATATTTGCAGATGATAAGATATTATACATAGGACATTCCAAACTATCATCAAAAATATTCTAAAATTGTTCACCATTCATGCACAGTGGCATAATATGAAATTAACTCTTAAAAATCAATAACTTCCCTATATACCAAGTCCAAGTATGCTGAGTGAGAGCTCACAGAAAAAATCCAATTTCATATAGCCTCAAAGAAAATAAACTTTCTAGAAATAAACCTAATAAAGAGGCATGAGACCTCTACAATGAAAACTTTAAATCACTAAAGAAAGAAATTGGTAAAAGATCTCTCATGGTCATGGATTGTGAGAATGAATATTGTGAACATGATTGATCTTCCTAAAGCAATTTACACACTTAATGTAATCCAAAATAGCCCTTACAGCATTCATCACAGAAACAGTAAAAACCAAGAACACATTATAATATTCACAAGAAGGCACAAAAGACCAGATTATGAAAACAATCCTGAGCAAAGAGAATAATGATAAAGGGATTACCATCTTGGATTGTAAGGCACATGTTACAGACATTTAGCAGTAAAAGCAGTTTGGTCCGGACACAACAAATGGGCATGCTAGTCAATGGAATAAAACAGGAGTTGAAACATGAGTATAGGTACCTATAGCTCTCTCCATTTGGCAAAATGCCAACTCATAACCCACTCTGGAGAAATGACAGCATCATTAGCAAATGCTACAGGCAAAACTGGATACCCACATGTAGAAGAATGAAACCAAATCCCTATCATCTTCTACAATACTCAAGTAATAAAGACTTCCATGTGTAAACTGAAAGCTTACTTCCATGTGTAATACTGAAGCTTTTGGAAGAGAACATAGGCAATGCTCTTTTAAAAACACATATAGGAAAATAACTTTCTCAATAGGATTCCATTTACCCAGAAATTAAGGACGACCATTTACAAGTGGGACCTCATGAAGTGGATATTAGCCTAGAATATCGGAATACACAAAGTACAAACCACAAACCATAAGAAACTCAAGAAGGAAGACCAAAGTAGGATACTTAGTTCCTTCTTAAAAGGGGGAACAAAATACCCATGGAAGGAGTTGTAGAGGCTAACTAT